>NC_139998.1:60335451-60370451 GCF_964263955.1 Coregonus lavaretus
TTTTCAGGAGCCGCCACTGGTCACAGTGGATATTAGTGCTGGTTCAAACTACAGTTACGTTAGTCACAGTGGATATTAGTGCTGGTTCAAACTACAGTTACGTTAGTCACAGTGGATATTAGTGCTGGTTCAAACTACAGTTACGTTAGTCACAGTGGATATTAGTGCTGGTTCAAACTACAGTTACGTTAGTCACAGTGGATATTAGTGCTGGTTCAAACTACAGTTACGTTAGTCACAGTGGATATTAGTGCTGGTTCAAACTACAGTTACGTTAGTCACAGTGGATATTAGTGCTGGCTCAAACTACAGTTACGTTAGTCACAGTGGATATTAGTGCTGGTTCAAACTACAGTTACGTTAGTCACAGTGGATATTAGTGCTGGTTCAAACTACAGTTACGTTAGTCACAGTGGATATTAGTGCTGGTTCAAACTACAGTTACGTTAGTCACAGTGGATATTAGTGCTGGCTCAAACTACAGTTACGTTAGTCACAGTGGATATTAGTGCTGGTTCAAACTACAGTTACGTTAGTCACAGTGGATAATAGTGCTGGTTCAAACTACAGTTACGTTAGTCACAGTGGATATTAGTGCTGGTTCAAACTACAGTTACGTTAGTCACAGTGGATAATAGTGCTGGTTCAATGCCCACAGATTATAGAGTAGTTTGCCTATTCCTCTCTAATGTGGCCAATATCAAAACGACCCAGAAAGAATCTGATGGAAAGGTTTGTTTTTATTTTTATCGCAATAAAAGTTCCAGAACTACAGAACCACTCACAAAGAGGTTTAGGACCACTCAACCACACTGAACCACTCACAAAGAGGTTAAGGACCACTCAACCACACTGAACCACTCACAAAGAGGTTTAGGACCACTCAACCACACTGAACCACTCACAAAGAGGTTAAGGACCACTCAACCACACTGAACCACTCACAAAGAGGTTAAGGACCACTCAACCACACTGAACCACTCACAAAGAGGTTAAGGACCACTCAACCACACTGAACCACTCACAAAGAGGTTAAGGACCACTCAACCACACTGAACCACTCACAAAGAGGTTTAGGACCACTCAACCACACTGAACCACTCACAAAGAGGTTTAGGACCACTCAACCACACTGAACCACTCACAAAGAGGTTAAGGACCACTCAACCACACTGAACCACTCACAAAGAGGTTAAGGACCACTCAACCACACTGAACCACTCACAAAGAGGTTAAGGACCACTCAACCACACTGAACCACTCACAAAGAGGTTAAGGACCACTCAACCACACTGAACCACTCACAAAGAGGTTAAGGACCACTCAACCACACTGAACCACTCACAAAGAGGTTAAGGACCACTCAACCACACTGAACCACTCACAAAGAGGTTAAGGACCACTCAACCACACTGAACCACTCACAAAGAGGTTAAGGACCACTCAACCACACTGAACCACTCACAAAGAGGTTAAGGACCACTCAACCACACTGAACCACTCACAAAGAGGTTAAGGACCACTCAACCACACTGAACCACTCACAAAGAGGTTAAGGACCACTCAACCACACTGAACCACTCACAAAGAGGTTAAGGACCACTCAACCACACTGAACCACTCACAAAGAGGTTAAGGACCACTCAACCACACTGAACCACTCACAAAGAGGTTAAGGACCACTCAACCACTCTGAACCACTCACAAAGAGGTTAAGGACCACTCAACCACACTGAACCACTCACAAAGAGGTTAAGGACCACTCAACCACACTGAACCACTCACAAAGAGGTTAAGGACCACTCAACCACACTGAACCACTCACAAAGAGGTTAAGGACCACTCAACCACACTGAACCACTCACAAAGAGGTTAAGGACCACTCAACCACACTGAACCACTCACAAAGAGGTTTAGGACCACTCAACCACACTGAACCACTCACAAAGAGGTTAAGGACCACTCAACCACACTGAACCACTCACAAAGAGGTTAAGGACCACTCAACCACACTGAACCACTCACAAAGAGGTTAAGGACCACTCAACCACACTGAACCACTCACAAAGAGGTTTAGGACCACTCTGGCACCACTCACCAATGTCTGCGTAAACAACAGCCTCTTCAGACCCTGCCTTAGATATCACCTCTCCCCTGTCATGATAGATGTTACCGTTATAAATGCTTTCAATCACATCACACATCCAATAAAACACATTCTGTACACAGGACATGACTGGCACCTACAGGAAATACAGTGTGATTACAGACACTGCACGTGGCATTACACACTACAGTATGTGCTGTCTAGTACTCACCAGGGGCTAACGACAGTGCTGTGACCCCAGACTCTCCTTAGTACTCACCAGGGGCTAACGACAGTGCTGTGACCCCAGACTCTCCTTAGTACTCACCAGGGGCTAACGACAGTGCTGTGACCCCAGGCTCTCTAGTACTCACCAGGGGCTAACGACAGTGCTGTGACCCCAGACTCTCCTTAGTACTCACCAGGGGCTAACGACAGTGCTGTGACCCCAGGCTGTCTAGTACTCACCAGGGGCTAACGACAGTGCTGTGACCCCAAGCTGTCTAGTACTCACCAGGGGCTAACGACAGTGCTGTGACCCCAGGCTCTCCTTAGTACTGACCAGGGGCTAACGACAGTGCTGTGACCCCAGGCTCTCTAGTACTCACCAGGGGCTAACGACAGTGCTGTGACCCCAGGCTCTCCTTAGTACTCACCAGGGGCTAACGACAGTGCTGTGACCCCAGGCTCTCTAGTACTCACCAGGGGCTAACGACAGTGCTGTGACCCCAGACTCTCCTTAGTACTCACCAGGGGCTAACGACAGTGCTGTGACCCCAGGCTCTCTAGTACTCACCAGGGGCTAACAACAGTGCTGTGACCCCAGACTCTCCTTAGTACTCACCAGGGGCTAATGACAGTGCTGTGACCCCAGGCTCTCTAGTACTCACCAGGGGCTAACGACAGTGCTGTGACCCCAGGCTCTCTAGTACTCACCAGGGGCTAACGACAGTGCTGTGACCCCAGGCTCTCTAGTACTCACCAGGGGCTAACGACAGTGCTGTGACCCCAGGCCACGTAGGAGGCTGTCTCATCTCTGGCAGGGGAAGCTGTGGCCACGTACACCTGGTTATCAACCGCCCTGGTAGGGAGACAGACAGACCGACAGGAGTCTGAGTTAAAGACCACACACAGCAGTGAATGTTGCTCTACCGTTCATCTGCCATCTGTCTGCCGTTCATTCGGCGTGGTGAGTTTTAGGGACCACCCGCTGGTGGACGTCTGACTGCTAACATTTTTGCGCAATTCAAGTTGAATTTGTCACATGCACAAGTACAGTGAAATGCTTAACTTGCAAGCCCTACCCAACAGCGCAGTATTCAATATCAAAATAGTAGAACTATTACAAAAAACTAAAAACAAACATTTAATAACAAACAGGAGAAATAATAAATAAAAGAGGAAGCTATATACAGGGTCTGGGTCTGGGTCTGGGTCAGGGTCAGTACCAAATTTGCAGAGAAAGACACTGGTAGATACTGTTTGTACATGTAGCCAGGGGTTAGGAGAAAGACACTGGTAGATACTGTTTGTACATTTTACATTTTACATTTTAGTCATTTAGCAGACGCTCTTATCCAGAGCGACTTACAGTTAGCACATACATTATTTTATCGAACCCACAACCCTGGCGTTGCAAACGCCATGCTCTACCAACTGAGCTACATCCCCTGCCGGCCATTCCCTCCCCTACCCTGGACGACGCTGGGCCAATTGTGCGCCGCCCCATGGGTCTCCCGGTCGCGGCCGGCTACGACAGAGCCTGGATTCGAACCAGGATCTCTAGTGGCACAGCTAGCACTGCGATGCAGTGCCTTAGACCACTGCGCCAGGGGTTAGGAGAAAGACACTGGTAGCAGGATAAATAATAATAGTAAACAGTATGGCAGCAGCACAAGTGTTGGTGTGTGTGTATTTGAGTCTGTGGGTGTTAGTGTGAGTCTGTGGGTGGTATTGTGAGTCTGTGGGTGTTAGTGTGAGTCTGTGGGTGTTAGTGTGAGTCTGTGGGTGTTAGTGTGAGTCTGTGGGTGTTAGTGTGAGTCTGTGGGTGTTAGTGTGAGACTGTGGGTGTTAGTGTGAGACTGTGGGTGTTAGTCCGTGGGTGTTAGTGTGAGTCTGTGGGTGTTATTGTGTGTGGGTGTTATTGTGAGTGTGTGGGTGTTAGTGTGTGGGTGTTAGTGTGAGGGTGTTAGTGTGAGTGTGTGGGTTTTAGTGTGAGTCTGTGGGTGTTAGTGTGAGACTGTGGGTGTTAGTGTGAGTCTGTGGGTGTTAGTGTGAGACTGTGGGTGTTAGTGTGAGACTGTGGGTGTTTGTGTGAGTCTGTGGGTGTTAGTGTGAGACTGTGGGTGTTAGTCCGTGGGTGTTAGTGTGAGTCTGTGGGTTTTAGTGTGAGTCGGTGGGTGTTAGTGTGAGTCTGTGGGTGTTTGTGTGAGACTGTGGGTGTTTGTGTGAGACTGTGGGTGTTAGTCCGTGGGTGTTAGTGTGAGTCTGTGGGTGTTTTTGTGTGTGGGTGTTATTGTGAGTGTGTTAGTGTGAGTGTGTGGGTGTTAGTGTGAGTCTGTGGGTGTTAGTGTGAGTCGGTGGGTTTTAGTGTGAGTCTGTGGGTGTTAGTGTGAGTCTGTGGGTGTTTGTGTGAGTCGGTGGGTGTTTGTGTGAGTCGGTGGGTGTTAGTGTGAATCTGTGGGTGTTAGTGTGAATCTGTGGGTGTTAGTGTGAGTGTGTAAGTGTTAGTGTGTGGGTGTTAGTATGAGTCTGTGGGTGTTAGTGTGAGTGTGAGTGTGTAGGTTTTAGTGTGAGTCTGTGGGCGTTAGTGTGTGGGTGTGAGTGTGTGGGTGTTATTGTGAGTGTCTGGGTGTTATCGTGAGTCTGTGGGTGTTAGTGTGAGTCTGTGGGTGTTATTATGAGTGTCTGGGTGTTATCGTGAGTCTGTGGGTGTTAGTGTGAGGGTGTGGGTGTTAGTGTGAGACTGTGGGTGTTAGTGTGAGTCTGTGGGTGTTAGTGTGAGTGTGTGGGTGTTAGTGTGAGTCTGTGGGTGTTAGTGTGAGTCTGTGGGAATTAGTGTGAGTCTGTGGGTGTTAGTGTGAGTCTGTGGGTGTTATTGTGTGTGGGTGTTATGGTGAGTGTGTGGGTGTTAGTGTGTGGGTGTAAGTGTGAGGGTGTTAGTGTGAATGTGTGGGTTTTAGTGTGAGTCTGTGGGTGTTAGTGTGAATCTGTGGGTGTTAGTGTGAGTGTGTAAGTGTTAGTGTGTGGGTGTTAGTGTGAGTCTGTGGGTGTTAGTGTGAGTGTGTAGGTTTTAGTGTGAGTCTGTGGGCGTTAGTGTGTGGGTGTGAGTGTGTGGGTGTTATTGTGAGTGTCTGGGTGTTATCGTGAGTCTGTGGGTGTTAGTGTGAGTCTGTGGGTGTTATTGTATGTAGGTGTTATTGTGAGTGTGTGGGTGTTAGTGTGTGGGTGTTAGTGTGAGGGTGTTAGTGTGAGTGTGTGGGTTTAAGTGTGAGTCTGTGGGTGTTAGTGTGAGTCTGTGGGTGTTATTGTGAGTGTGTGGGTGTTAGTTTGTGGGTGTTAGTGTGAGTGTGAGTCTGTTGGTGTTAATGTGAGTCTGTGGGTGTTAGTGTGAGTCTGTGGGTGTTAGTGTGAGTCTGTGGGTGTTAGTGTGAGTCTGTTGGTGTTAATGTGAGTCTGTGGGTGTGAGTGTGAGTCTGTGGGTGTTAGTGTGAGTCTGTGGGTGTTAGTATGAGTGTGAGTCTGTTGGTGTTAATGTGAGTGTGTGGGTGTTAGTGTGAGTTTGTGGGTGTTAATGTGAGTCTGTGGGTGTTATTGTGTGTGGGTGTTATTGTGAGTGTGTGGGTGTTAGTGTGTGGGTGTTAGTGTGAGGGTGTGGGTTTTAGTGTGAGTGTGTAAGTGTTAGTGTGAGTGTGTGGGTGTTAGTGTGAGTGTGTAAGTGTTAGTGTGAGTGTGTGGGTGTTAGTATGAGTCTGTGGGTGTTAGTGTGTGGGTGTGAGTGTGTGGGTGTTATTGTGAGTGTCTGCGTGTTATCGTGAGTCTGTGGGTGTTAGTGTGAGGGTGTGGGTGTTAGTGTGAGGGTGTGGGTTTTAGTGTGAGTCTGTGGGTGTTAGTGTGAGTCTGGGTGTTAGTGGGAGTGTGTAAGTGTTAGTATGAGTCTGTGGGTGTTAGTGTGAGTCTGTGGGTGTTAGTGTGAGTCTGTGGGAATTACTGTGAGTCTCTGGGTGTTAGTCCGTGGGTGTTAGTGTGAATCTGTGGGTGTTAATGTGAGTGTGTGGGTGTTAGTGTGAGTATGTGGGTGTTAGTGTGAGTCTGTGGGTGTTAGTGTGAGTCTGTGGGTATTAGTGTGAATCTGTGGGTGTTAGTCCGTGGGTGTTAGTGTGAATCTGTGGGTGTTAATGTGAGTGTGTGGGTGTTAGTGTGAGTATGTGGGTGTTAGTGTGAGTCTGTGGGTGTTAGTCCGTGGGTGTTAGTGTGAATCTGTGGGTGTTAGTGTGAGTCTGTGGGTGTTAGTGTGAGTCTGTGGGAATTACTGTGAGTCTGTGGGTGTTAGTCCGTGGGTGTTAGTGTGAATCTGTGGGTGTTAATGTGAGTGTGTGGGTGTTAGTGTGAGTATGTGGGTGTTAGTGTGAGTCTGTGGGTGTTATTGTGAGACTGTGGGTGTTAGTGTGAGTGTGTGGGTGTTAGTGTGAGTATGTGGGTGTTAGTGTGAGACTGTGGGTGTTAGTGTGAGTCTGTGGGTGTTAGTGTGAGTCTGTGGTTGTTAGTGTGAGTCTGTGGGTGTTAGTGTGAGTCTGTGGGTGTTATTGTGAGTCTGTGGGTGTTAGTGTGAGACTGTGGGTGTTAGTGTGAGTCTGTGGGTGTTTGTGTGAGACTGTGGGTGTTAGTGTGAGTCTGTGGGTGTTAGTGTGAGTCTGTGGGTGTTTGTGTGAGACTGTGGGTGTTAGTGTGAGTCTGTGGGTGTTTGTGTGAGTCTGTGGGTGTTAGTGTGAGTCTGTGGGTGTTATTGTGAGTCTGTGGGTGTTAGTCTGAGTCTGTGGGTGTTAGTGTGAGTCTGTGGGTATTAGTGTGAATCTGTGGGTGTTAGTCCGTGGGTGTTAGTGTGAATCTGTGGGTGTTAATGTGAGTGTGTGGGTGTTAGTGTGAGTATGTGGGTGTTAGTGTGAGTCTGTGGGTGTTAGTCTGAGTCTGTGGGTGTTAGTGTGAGTCTGTGGGTATTAGTGTGAATCTGTGGGTGTTAGTCCGTGGGTGTTAGTGTGAATCTGTGGGTGTTAATGTGAGTGTGTGGGTGTTAGTGTGAGTATGTGGGTGTTAGTGTGAGTCTGTGGGTGTTATTGTGTGTGGGTGTTATTGTGAGTGTGTGGGTGTTAGTGTGTGGGTGTTAGTGTGAGGGTGTTAGTGTGAGTCTGTGGGTGTTAGTGTGAGCCTGTGGGTGTTAGTGTGGGTGTGTGGGTGTTATTGTGAGTGTGTGGGTGTTAGTGTGAGTCTGTGGGTGTTAGTGTGAGTGTGTGGGTGTTATTGTGAGTGTGTGGGTGTTAGTGTGAGGGTTTTAGTGTGAGTCTGTGGGTGTTAGTGTGAATGTGTGGGTGTTAGTATGAGTCTGTGTGTGGGTGTGAGTGTGTAGGTGTTATTGTGAGTGTCTGGGTGTTATCGGGAGTCTGTGGGTGTTAGTGTGAGTCTGTGGGTGTTAGTCTGAGTCTGTGGGTGTTTTTGTGAGACTGTGGGTGTTTGTGTGAGACTGTGGGTGTTAGTGTGAGTCTGTGGGTGTTAGTCTATGGGTGTTAGTGTGAGTCTGTGGTTGTTAGTGTGAGTCTGTGGGTGTTAGTGTGAGTCTGTGGGTGTTAGTGTGAGTGTGTGGGTGTTAGTGTGAGTGTGTGGGTGTTATTGTGGGTGTGTGGGTATTAGTGTGGGTGTTCGTGTGTGGGTGTTAGTGTGAGTCTGTGGTTGTTAGTGTGAGTGTGTGGGTGTTAGTGTGTGGGTGTTAGTGTGAGGGTGTTATTGAAATTGAGCTAGCTTGTTGCTACCTGTACAGCTACTAGTAAACAATAGCTGGAACGACCTAGCGAACAGACGCGAACTGGCTGAGTCAATTCAGTGGCTAGCTTTGCACTTGGCTAGCTAATAGTAGCTGCTAGGGGTAAGTCATAACCTACATTTGTGTTTTGTTTTTTACATATTGATAGCCCGAGTCGTTCAGGGAATTCGGGACATGGGTGACTAGTTAACGTTAGTTTGGCTCTCTCTGTGTGTTCGTGCCGTTCGTGCTGCGCCTAGGTAGCTAGCTGAGTTAGTCTATTCATAGAAACATTGAACCGCTGTAGTTTACAACAATTATAGTTTCTGAGGTGGAAGTTGGGAGAGTTATATTTGGGAGTTGTGGTGAGGGAGGCCCGCTCTCTCCTTTCCCAGATGTTTAGTTCATTTCATTCCGATCTCCTCTGCATTATTGTAGCCATTTGCTGCAGCCTGTCAACTATGCCTCTGCCTATCCCTGTTCTCTCCTCTCCGCACAGGCTACACAAACGCCTCACACCGCGTGGCTGCTGCCTCTCTAACCTGGTGGTCCCTGCACGCACCACTCACCTGGAGTTCCAGGTCTCAGGCAGCCTCTGGAACTGCCGTTCTGCTGCCAACAAGGCAGACTTCATCCCAGCCTATGCTACCCTCCAATCCCTCGACTTCTTGGCGCTGACGGAAACATGGATTACCACTGAAAACACTGCTACTCCTACTGCTCTCTCCTCGTCTGACCATGTGTTCTCGCATACCCCGAGAGCATCTGGTCAGCGGGGTGGTGGCACTTAAGCTTAATATCCTTGTCATCTATCGCCCTCCAGGTTCCCTTGGAGAGTTCATCAATGAGCTTGACGCCTTGATAAGCTCCTTTCCTGAGGATGGCTCACCCCTCACAGTTTTGGGGGATTTCAACCTCCCTACGTCTACATTTGACTCATTTCTCTCTGCCTCCTTCTTTCCACTCCTCTCCTCTTTTGACCTCACCCTCTCACCGTCCCCCCCTACTCACAAGGCAGGCAATACGCTTGACCTCATCTTTACTAGATGCTGCTCTTCTACTAATCTCACTGCAACTCCCCTCCATGTCTCCGACCACTACTTTGTATCCTTTTCTCTCTCGCTCTCCTCCAACACTACTCACTCTGCCCCTACACAGATGGTAATGCGCCGCCGCAACCTTCGCTCTCTCTCTCCCACTACTCTCTCCTCTTCCATCCTATCATCTCTTCCCTCTGCTCAATCCTTCTCCCTCCAATCTCCTGATTCTGCCTCCTCAACCCTCCTCTCCTCCCTTTCTGCATCCTTTGACTCTCTGTGTCCCCTATCCTCCCGGCCGGCTCGGTCCTCCCCTCCAGCTCCGTGGCTTGATGACTCATTGCGAGCTCACAGAACAGAGCTCCGGGCAGCGGAGCGGAAATGGAAGAAAACTAAACTCCCTGCCGACCTGGCATCTTTTCACTCCCTCCTCTCTACATTTTCTTCATCTGTTTCTGCTGCTAAGGCCACTTTCTACCACTCTAAATTCCAAGCATCTGCCTCTAACCCTAGGAAGCTCTTTGCCACATTCTCCTCCCTGCTGAATCCCCCCCCCCCCCCCCTCCTCCCTCTCTGTGGATGACTTTGTCAACCACTTTGAAAAGAAGGTTGACGACATCCGATCCTCGTTTGTTAAGTCTAATGATACTGCTGATCCTGCTCACACTGCCCTACCCTATGCTTTGACTTCTTTCTCCCCTCTCTCTCCAGATAAAATCTTGCGTCTTGTGACTGCAGGCCGCCCAACAACCTGCCCGCTTGACCCCATCCCCTCCTCTCTTCTCCAGACCATCTCCGGTGATCTTCTCCCCTACCTCACCTCGCTGATCAACTCATCCTTGACCGCTGGCCATGTCCCTTCCGTCTTCAAGAGAGCGAGAGTTGCACCCCTTCTCAAAAAACCAACACTCGATCCCACTGATGTCAACAACTACAGACCAGTATCCCTTCTTTCTTTTCTTTCCAAAACTATTGAGCGTGCCGTCTTTAGCCAACTCTCTTGCTATCTCTCTCAGAATGACCTTCTTGATCCAAACCAGTCAGGTTTCAGGACTGGTCATTCAACTGAGACTGCTCTTCTCTGTGTCACGGAGGCTCTCCGCACTGCTAAAGCTAACTCTTTCTCCTCTGCTCTTGTCCTTCTAGACCTGTCTGCTGCCTTTGATACTGTGAACCATCAGATCCTCCTCTCCACCCTCTCCGAGCTGGGCATCTCCGGCGTGGCTCACTCCTGGATTGCGTCCTACCTGACCGGTCGCTCCTACCAAGTGGCGTGGCGAGAAGCTGTCTCCGCACCACGTGCTCTCACCACTGGTGTCCCCCAGGGCTCAGTTCTAGGCCCTCTCCTATTCTCCCTATACACCAAGTCACTTGGCTCTGTCATATCCTCACATGGCCTCTCCTATCATTGCTACGCTGACGATACACAACTAATCTTCTCCTTTCCCCCTTCTGATAACCAGGTGGCGAATCGCATCTCTGCATGTCTGGCAGACATATCAGTATGGATGACGGATCACCACCTCAAGCTGAACCTTGGCAAGACGGAGCTGCTCTTCCTCCCGGGGAAGGACTGCCCGTTCCATGATCTCGCCATCACGGTTGACAACTCCGTTGTGTCCTCCTCCAGAGTGCGAAGAGCCTTGGCGTGACCCTGGACACCCCCTGTCGTTCTCCGCTAACATCAAGGCGGTAACCCGATCCTGCAGGTTCATGCTCTACAACATTCGGAGAGTACGACCCTGCCTTACACAGGAAGCGGCACAGGTCCTAATCCAGGCACTTGTCATCTCCCGTCTGGATTACTGCAACTCGCTGTTGGCTGGGCTCCCTGCCTGCGCCATTAAACCCCTACAACTCATCCAGAATGCCGCAGCCCGTCTGGTGTTCAACCTTCCCAAGTTCTCTCACGTCACCCCGCTCCTCCGCACACTCCACTGGCTTCCAGTTGAAGCTCGCATCAGTTACAAGACCATGGTGCTTGCCTATGGAGCTGTGAGGGGAACGGCACCTCCGTACCTTTAGGCTCTGATCAGTCCCTACACCCAAACGAGGGCATTGCGTTCATCCACCTCTGGCCTGCTGGCTCCCCTTCCTCTGCGGAAGCATAGTTCCCGCTCAGCCCAGTCAAAACTGTTCGCTGCTCTGGCACCCCAATGGTGGAACAAGCTCCCTCACGACGCCAGGACAGCGGAGTCACTCACCACCTTCCGGAGACATTTGAAACCCCACCTCTTTAAGGAATACCTGGGATAGGATAAAGTAATCCTTCTACCCCCCCCCCCCCCCCCCCTAAAAAAAAATAATAATAATTGTGAAGTGGTTATCCCACTGGCTATAGGGTGAATGCACCAATTTGTATGTCGCTCTGGATAAGAGCGTCTGCTAAATGACGTAAATGTAAATGTAAATGTTAGTGTGAGTGTGAGTATGTGGTTGTTAGTGTGAGTCTGTGGGTGTTAGTGTGAGTGTGCGGGTGTTATTGTGTGTGGGTGTTAGTGTGAGTGTATGGGTGTTAGTGTGTGGGTGTTAGTGTGAGGGTGTTAGTGTGAGTGTGTGGGTTTTAGTGTGAGTCTGTGGGTGTTAGTGTGAGTCGGTGGGTGGGTGTTAGTGTGAGTATGTGGGTGTTTATGTGAGACTGTGGGTGTTATAGTGAGTATGTGGGTGTTAGTGTGAGCCTGTGGGTGTTATAGTGAGTATGTGGGTGTTAGTGTGAGTATGTGGGTGTTATTGTGAGTGTGTGGGTGTTATTGTGAGTGTGTGGGTGTTATTGTGAGTGTGTGGGTGTGGGTGTTATGTATGAAAATGTATGCACTCACTAACTGTAAGTCGCTCTGGATAAGAGCGTCTACTAAATGACTAAAATGTAAATGTGTTAGTGTGAGTCTGTGGGTGTTAGTGTGAGTCTGTGGGTGTTAGTGTGTGGGTGTTAGTGTGAGGGTGTTAGTGTGAGTGTGAGTCTGTGGGTGTTAGTGTGAGTCTGTGGGTGTTAGTGTGAGTGTGTGGGTGTTATTGTGAGTGTGTGGGTGTTAGTGTGAGTCTGTGGGTGTTATTGTGAGTGTGTGGGTGTTAGTGTGTGGGTGTTAGTGTGAGGGTGTTAGTGTGAGTGTGAGTCTGTGGGTGTTAGTGTGAGTCTGTGGGTGTTAGTGTGAGTGTGTGGGTGTTAGTGTGTCTGTGGGTGTTAGTGTGTGTCTGTGGGTGTTATTGTGAGTGTGTGGGTTTAAGTGTGAGTCTGTGGGTGTTAATGTGAGTCTGTGGGTGTTATTGTGTGTGGGTGTTATTGTGAGTGTATGGGTGTTAGTGTGTGTGTGTTAGTGTGAATCTGTGGGTGTTAGTGTGAGTGTGTAAGTGTTAGTGTGAGTGTGTGGGTGTTACTATGAGTCTGTGGGTGTTGGTGTGTGGGTGTGAGTGTGTGGGTGTTATTGTGAGTGTCTGGGTGGTATTGTGAGTCTGTGGGTGTTAGTGTGAGTCTGTGGGTGTTATAGTGAGTATGTGGGTGTGTGCTAGTGTGAGTGTAGGGTGTGGGTGTTAGTCTGTGGGTGTTAGTGTGAGTCTGTGGGTGTTAGTGTGAGTCTGTGGGTGTTAGTGTGAGTCTGTGGGTGTTTGTGTGAGTCTGTGGGTGTTTGTGTGAGTCTGTGGGTGTTAGTGTGAGTCTGTGGGTGTTAGTGTGAGTCTGTGGGTGTTTGTGTGAGTGTGTGGGTGTTATTGTGAGTGTGTGAGTGTTATTGTGAGTGTGTGGGTGTTATGTATGAAAATGTATGCACTCACTAACTGTAAGTCGCTCTGGATAAGAGCGTCTACTAACTTACTAAAATGTAAATGTGTTATTGTGAGTCTGTGGGTGTTAGTGTGAGTCTGTGGGTGTTAGTGTGTGGGTGTTATTGTGAGTGTGTGGGTGGGTGTTATCGTGAGTGTGTGGGTGTTAGTGTGAGTCTGTGGGTGTTAGTGTGAGTCTGTGGGTGTTAGTGTGAGTCTGTGGGTGTTAGTGTGAGTCTGTGGGTGTTAGTGTGAGTCTGTGGGTGTTAGTGTGAGTATGTGGGTGTTAGTGTGAGTATGTGGGTGTTATAGTGAGTATGTGGGTGTTAGTGTGAGTGTGTGGGTGTTAGTGTGAGACTGTGGGTGTTTGTGTGAGACTGTGGGTGTTTGTGTGAGACTGTGGGTGTTTGTGTGAGACTGTGGGTGTTTGTGTGAGACTGTGGGTGTTAGTGTGAGTCTGTGGGTGTTATAGTGAGTATGTGGGTGTTAGTGTGAGTGTGTGGGTGTTTATGTGAGACTGTGGGTGTTTGTGTGAGACTGTGGGTGTTTGTGTGAGACTGTGGGTGTTTGTGTGAGACTGTGGGTGTTTGTGTGAGACTGTGGGTGTTAGTGTGAGTCTGTGGGTGTTATTGTGAGTGTGTGGGTGTTATTGTGAGTGTGTGGGTGTTATTGTGAGTGTGTGGGTGTGGGTGTTATGTATGAAAATGTATGCACTCACTAACTGTAAGTCGCTCTGGATAAGAGCGTCTACTAAATGACTAAAATGTAAATGTGTTATTGTGAGTCTGTGGGTGTTATTGTGAGTCTGTGGTTGTTAGTGTGAGTGTGTGGGTGTTAGTGTGAGTGTGTGGGTGTTAGTGTGAGTGTGTGGGTGTTAGTGTGAGTCTGTGGGTGTTATTGTGAGTGTGTGGGTGTTAGTGTGAGTGTGTGGGTGTTAGTGTGAGTGTGTGGGTGTTAGTGTGAGTCTGTGGGTGTTATTGTGAGTGTGTGGGTGTTAGTGTGAGTGTGTGGGTGTTAGTGTGAGTGTGTGGGTGTTAGTGTGAGTCTGTGGGTGTTATTGTGAGTGTGTGGGTGTTAGTGTGTGGGTGTTAGTGTGAGGGTGTTAGTGTGAGTGTGAGTCTGTGGGTGTTAGTGTGAGTCTGTGGGTGTTAGTGTGAGTGTGTGGGTGTTAGTGTGTCTGTGGGTGTTAGTGTGTGTCTGTGGGTGTTATTGTGAGTGTGTGGGTTTAAGTGTGAGTCTGTGGGTGTTAATGTGAGTCTGTGGGTGTTATTGTGTGTGGGATAAAGTAATCCTTCTACCCCCCCCCCCCCCCCCCCCCTAAAAAAAAATAATAATAATTGTGAAGTGGTTATCCCACTGGCTATAGGGTGAATGCACCAATTTGTATGTCGCTCTGGATAAGAGCGTCTGCTAAATGACGTAAATGTAAATGTAAATGTTAGTGTGAGTGTGAGTATGTGGTTGTTAGTGTGAGTCTGTGGGTGTTAGTGTGAGTGTGCGGGTGTTATTGTGTGTGGGTGTTAGTGTGAGTGTATGGGTGTTAGTGTGTGGGTGTTAGTGTGAGGGTGTTAGTGTGAGTGTGTGGGTTTTAGTGTGAGTCTGTGGGTGTTAGTGTGAGTCGGTGGGTGGGTGTTAGTGTGAGTATGTGGGTGTTTATGTGAGACTGTGGGTGTTATAGTGAGTATGTGGGTGTTAGTGTGAGCCTGTGGGTGTTATAGTGAGTATGTGGGTGTTAGTGTGAGTATGTGGGTGTTATTGTGAGTGTGTGGGTGTTATTGTGAGTGTGTGGGTGTTATTGTGAGTGTGTGGGTGTGGGTGTTATGTATGAAAATGTATGCACTCACTAACTGTAAGTCGCTCTGGATAAGAGCGTCTACTAAATGACTAAAATGTAAATGTGTTAGTGTGAGTCTGTGGGTGTTAGTGTGAGTCTGTGGGTGTTAGTGTGTGGGTGTTAGTGTGAGGGTGTTAGTGTGAGTGTGAGTCTGTGGGTGTTAGTGTGAGTCTGTGGGTGTTAGTGTGAGTGTGTGGGTGTTATTGTGAGTGTGTGGGTGTTAGTGTGAGTCTGTGGGTGTTATTGTGAGTGTGTGGGTGTTAGTGTGTGGGTGTTAGTGTGAGGGTGTTAGTGTGAGTGTGAGTCTGTGGGTGTTAGTGTGAGTCTGTGGGTGTTAGTGTGAGTGTGTGGGTGTTAGTGTGTCTGTGGGTGTTAGTGTGTGTCTGTGGGTGTTATTGTGAGTGTGTGGGTTTAAGTGTGAGTCTGTGGGTGTTAATGTGAGTCTGTGGGTGTTATTGTGTGTGGGTGTTATTGTGAGTGTATGGGTGTTAGTGTGTGTGTGTTAGTGTGAATCTGTGGGTGTTAGTGTGAGTGTGTAAGTGTTAGTGTGAGTGTGTGGGTGTTACTATGAGTCTGTGGGTGTTGGTGTGTGGGTGTGAGTGTGTGGGTGTTATTGTGAGTGTCTGGGTGGTATTGTGAGTCTGTGGGTGTTAGTGTGAGTCTGTGGGTGTTATAGTGAGTATGTGGGTGTGTGCTAGTGTGAGTGTAGGGTGTGGGTGTTAGTCTGTGGGTGTTAGTGTGAGTCTGTGGGTGTTAGTGTGAGTCTGTGGGTGTTAGTGTGAGTCTGTGGGTGTTTGTGTGAGTCTGTGGGTGTTTGTGTGAGTCTGTGGGTGTTAGTGTGAGTCTGTGGGTGTTAGTGTGAGTCTGTGGGTGTTTGTGTGAGTGTGTGGGTGTTATTGTGAGTGTGTGAGTGTTATTGTGAGTGTGTGGGTGTTATGTATGAAAATGTATGCACTCACTAACTGTAAGTCGCTCTGGATAAGAGCGTCTACTAACTTACTAAAATGTAAATGTGTTATTGTGAGTCTGTGGGTGTTAGTGTGAGTCTGTGGGTGTTAGTGTGTGGGTGTTATTGTGAGTGTGTGGGTGGGTGTTATCGTGAGTGTGTGGGTGTTAGTGTGAGTCTGTGGGTGTTAGTGTGAGTCTGTGGGTGTTAGTGTGAGTCTGTGGGTGTTAGTGTGAGTCTGTGGGTGTTAGTGTGAGTCTGTGGGTGTTAGTGTGAGTATGTGGGTGTTAGTGTGAGTATGTGGGTGTTATAGTGAGTATGTGGGTGTTAGTGTGAGTGTGTGGGTGTTAGTGTGAGACTGTGGGTGTTTGTGTGAGACTGTGGGTGTTTGTGTGAGACTGTGGGTGTTTGTGTGAGACTGTGGGTGTTTGTGTGAGACTGTGGGTGTTAGTGTGAGTCTGTGGGTGTTATAGTGAGTATGTGGGTGTTAGTGTGAGTGTGTGGGTGTTTATGTGAGACTGTGGGTGTTTGTGTGAGACTGTGGGTGTTTGTGTGAGACTGTGGGTGTTTGTGTGAGACTGTGGGTGTTTGTGTGAGACTGTGGGTGTTAGTGTGAGTCTGTGGGTGTTATTGTGAGTGTGTGGGTGTTATTGTGAGTGTGTGGGTGTTATTGTGAGTGTGTGGGTGTGGGTGTTATGTATGAAAATGTATGCACTCACTAACTGTAAGTCGCTCTGGATAAGAGCGTCTACTAAATGACTAAAATGTAAATGTGTTATTGTGAGTCTGTGGGTGTTATTGTGAGTCTGTGGTTGTTAGTGTGAGTGTGTGGGTGTTAGTGTGAGTGTGTGGGTGTTAGTGTGAGTGTGTGGGTGTTAGTGTGAGTCTGTGGGTGTTATTGTGAGTGTGTGGGTGTTAGTGTGAGTGTGTGGGTGTTAGTGTGAGTGTGTGGGTGTTAGTGTGAGTCTGTGGGTGTTATTGTGAGTGTGTGGGTGTTAGTGTGAGTGTGTGGGTGTTAGTGTGAGTGTGTGGGTGTTAGTGTGAGTCTGTGGGTGTTATTGTGAGTGTGTGGGTGTTAGTGTGTGGGTGTTAGTGTGAGGGTGTTAGTGTGAGTGTGAGTCTGTGGGTGTTAGTGTGAGTCTGTGGGTGTTAGTGTGAGTGTGTGGGTGTTAGTGTGTCTGTGGGTGTTAGTGTGTGTCTGTGGGTGTTATTGTGAGTGTGTGGGTTTAAGTGTGAGTCTGTGGGTGTTAATGTGAGTCTGTGGGTGTTATTGTGTGTGGGTGTTATTGTGAGTGTATGGGTGTTAGTGTGTGTGTGTTAGTGTGAATCTGTGGGTGTTAGTGTGAGTGTGTAAGTGTTAGTGTGAGTGTGTGGGTGTTACTATGAGTCTGTGGGTGTTGGTGTGTGGGTGTGAGTGTGTGGGTGTTATTGTGAGTGTCTGGGTGGTATTGTGAGTCTGTGGGTGTTAGTGTGAGTGTGTGGGTGTTAGTGTGAGTCTGTGGGTGTTAGTGTGAGTCTGTGGGTGTTTGTGTGAGTCTGTGGGTGTTAGTGTGAGTCTGTGGGTGTTTGTGTGAGTCTGTGGGTGTTAGTGTGAGTCTGTGGGTGTTTGTGTGAGTCTGTGGGTGTTTGTGTGAGACTGTGGGTGTTAGTGTGAGACTGGGTGTTTGTGTGAGACTGTGGGTGTTATTGTGAGTGTGTGGGTGTTATTGTGAGTGTGTGAGTGTTATTGTGAGTGTGTGGGTGTTATGTATGAAAATGTATGCACTCACTAACTGTAAGTCGCTCTGGATAAGAGCGTCTACTAACTTACTAAAATGTAAATGTGTTATTGTGAGTCTGTGGGTGTTAGTGTGAGTCTGTGGGTGTTAGTGTGTGGGTGTTATTGTGAGTGTGTGGGTGTGGGTGGGTGTTATCGTGAGTGTGTGGGTGTTAGTTTGAGTCTGTGGGTGTTATTGTGAGTGTGTGGGTGTTAGTGTGAGTCTGTGGGTGTGGGTGTTAGTGTGAGTCTGTGGGTGTTAGTTTGAGTCCGTGGGTGTTAGTGTATTTGTATTTATTATGGATCCCCATTAGTTCCTGCCAAGGCAGCAGCTACTCTTCCTGGGGTCCAGCAAAATTAAGGCAGTTATACATTTTAAAAACATTACAATACATTCATAACAGATTTCAGTGTGTACCCTTAGGCCTCTACTCTACTACCACATGTCTATAACACAAAATCCATGTGTACGTGTGTGTATAGTGCGTATGTTATCATGTGTTTGTATGCATGTGTCTATGTTTGTGTTGCTTCACAGTCCCCGCTGTTCCATAAGGTGCATTTGCATCTGTTTATTAAATCTAATTTTACTGCTGGCATGAGTTACTTGATGTGGAATAGAGTTCCATGTAGTCATGGCTCTATGTAGTACTGTGCACCTCCCATAGTCTGTTTTGGACTTGGGGACTGTGAAGAGACCTCTGGTGGCATGTCTTGTGGGGTATGAGCCAGGAGAGATTGAGATGCATATTATTAATGTTAGCTCTCTGTGTACATCCAAGACCAGCCGTGCTGCCCTGTTCTGAGCCAATTGCTATTTTCCTAAGTTCCTCTTTGTGGCACCTGACCACATGACTGAACAGTAGTCCAGGTGCCACAAAACTAGGGCCTGTAGGATCTGCCTTGTTGATAGTGCTGTTAAGAAAGCAGAGAATCGCTTTATTATAGACAGACTTCTCCCCATCCTAGCTACTGTTGTATCAATATGTTTTGACCATGACAGTTTACAATCCAGGGTTACTCCAAGCAGTTTAGTCTCCTCAACTTGATCAATTTCCACATTATTCATGATTAAAATGATTCGTCCCAAATACAATGCTTTTAGTTTTTTAAATATTTAGGACTAACTTATTCCTTGCCACCCATTCTGAAACTAACTGCAGCTCTTTGTTAAGTGTTGCTGTCATTTCAGTCGCTGTGGTAGCTGACGTGTATAGTGTTGAGTCATCCGCATACATAGACACACTGGCTTTACTCAAAGGCATGTCGTTAGTAAAGATGGAAAAAAGTAAGGGGCCTAGACAGCTGCCCTGGGGAATTCCTGATTCTACCTGGATTTTGTTGGCGAGGCTTCCATTAAAGAACACCCTCTGTGTTCTGTTAGACAGGTAACTCTTTATCCACAATATAGCAGGGGGTGTAAAGCCATAGTTTCAGATATAGCAGGGGGTGTAAAGCCATAGTTTCAGATATAGCAGGGGGTGTAAAGCCATAGTTTCAGATATAGCAGGGGGTGTAAAGCCATAGTTTCAGATATAGCAGGGGGTGTAAAGCCATAGTTTCAGATATAGCAGGGGGTGTAAAGCCATAGTTTCAGATATAGCAGGGGGTGTAAAGCCATCGTTTCAGATATAGCAGGGGGTGTAAAGCCATAGTTTCAGATATAGCAGGGGGTGTAAAGCCATAGTTTCAGATATAGCAGGGGGTGTAAAGCCATAGTTTCAGATATAGCAGGGGGTGTAAAGCCATCGTTTCAGATATAGCAGGGGGTGTAAAGCCATAGTTTCAGATATAGCAGGGGGTGTAAAGCCATAGTTTCAGATATAGCAGGGGGTGTAAAGCCATAGTTTCAGATATAGCAGGGGGTGTAAAGCCATAGTTTCAGATATAGCAGGGGGTGTAAAGCCATAGTTTCAGATATAGCAGGGGGTGTAAAGCCATAGTTTCAGATATAGCAGGGGGTGTAAAGCCATCGTTTCAGATATAGCAGGGGGTGTAAAGCCATAGTTTCAGATATAGCAGGGGGTGTAAAGCCATAGTTTCAGATATAGCAGGGGGTGTAAAGCCATAGTTTCAGATATAGCAGGGGGTGTAAAGCCATAGTTTCAGATATAGCAGGGGGTGTAAAGCCATAGTTTCAGATATAGCAGGGGGTGTAAAGCCATCGTTTCAGATATAGCAGGGGGTGTAAAGCCATAGTTTCAGATATAGCAGGGGGTGTAAAGCCATAGTTTCAGATATAGCAGGGGGTGTAAAGCCATAGTTTCAGATATAGCAGGGGGTGTAAAGCCATAGTTTCAGATATAGCAGGGGGTGTAAAGCCATAGTTTCAGATATAGCAGGGGGTGTAAAGCCATAGTTTCAGAATGGGTGGCAAGGAATAAGCTGGGTCAAATCATTTACTAAACCCTAAACCTCGACTACATCTTGTAATAACTAATGTGGAAATTGATCAAGTTGAGGAAACTAAATTGCTTGGAGTAACCCTGGATTGTAAACTGTCATGGTAAAAACATATTGATACAACAGTAGCTTAGATGGGGAGAAGTCTGTCCATAATAAAGTGCTGCTCTGCATTCTTAACAGCACTATCAACAAGGCAGGTCCTACAGGCTCTAGTTTTGTCACACCTGGACTACTGTTCAGTCGTGTGGTCAGGTGCCACAAAGAGGAACTTAGGAAAATGTAAATTGGTTCAGAACATGGCAGCACGGCTGGCCCTTGGATGTACACAGAGAGCTAACATTAATAATATGCATGTCAATCTCTCCTGGCTCAAAGTAGATGAGAGATTGACTTCATCACTACTTGTATTTGTGAGAGGTTTTGACATGTTGAAAGCACAGAGCTGTCTGTTTAAACGACTAGCACACAGCTCAGACACCCATGCATACCCCACAAGACATGCCACCAGAGGTCTCTTCACAGTCCCCAAGTCCAGAACAGACTATGGGAGGCGCACAGTACTACATAGAGCCATGACTACATGGAACTCGATTCCACATCAGGTAACTGATGCAAGCAGTAGAAACAAATTAAAAAAACAGATAAAAATACAAGTTATGGACTGTGAAGCAACACAAACATGCAGACACACACATGATAACATACGCTCTATACACACACATACTCATGGATTTTGTGTTGTAGATATGTGGTAGTGGTGGAGTAGGGGCCTGAGGGCACACACTATGGTATAACTGCCTTGATTTAGCCTGAACCCAGGAAGAGCCTTGATGCATCGGTAACGCCTTCCAGACGGGAGCATGGAGAACAGTCCATGTCTTGGGTGGCTGGAATCTTTTGCAATTCTTCAGGCCTTTCTCAGACACCGCCTGACATGTACGTCCTGGATGGCTGGTAGCTCACCCCCAGGGATGTGGTGGGCCGTCTGCACCACCTGGATGGCTGGGAGCTCACCCCCAGTGATGTGGTGGGCCGTCTGCACCACCTGGATGGCTGGGAGCTCACCCCCAGGGATGTGGTGGGCCGTCTGGGAGCTCACCCCCAGTGATGTGGTGGGCCGTCTGCACCGCCTGGATGGCTGGGAGCTCACCCCCAGGGATGTGGTGGGCCGTCTGCACCGCCCTCTGTAGGGCCTTCCGGTCGCGGACCCCATACCAGATGCTGATACAACCAGTCAGGATGTTCTCGACATGTAGAATCGGTTTGCAAATTACGGCTGGCACTCTGTTCAGGGATGCTAAGTACTCTCGGCCAGCAAACACTACCGGTGTGTCCTTTAGGATGGCATAATACTAACGGTGTGGGCAGAAGAGAGCCAGAGAGCCGGACACAGCAAATGGTTTTAAAATGGAAAATTACTTCATAGAAACTGGTTTCATAAACCTTTGGTCTTCTAAGATGTTCACCAACCTTCCTCTCTGCAGCAGTTCCCAGTGGGCCGGCCCGGTGGTCATGTTGAATGCTCCAGGGTAGACCAACAGCTGACATCCTGATGGAAGACAGATAACCATGACAACAACAACATCCTCACTATCCAGGTCTGCCCACTGTTCATTCATTGCAACTTCAATACATTCCCTTACTCATATTTGTTTTTATATACAGCGCTTTTGGAAAGTATTCAGATCCCTTGACTTTTCCCACATTTTGTTACGTTACAGCCTTATTCTAAAATGGATTAAATAATTTTTTCCCCTCATCAATCTACACACAATACCCCATAATGACAAAGCAAAAACAGGTTTTTAGAAATGTTTGCACATTTATTAAAAATAAAAAACAGATATTCAAGTATTCAAACCCTTTACTCAGTACTTTGTTGAAGCACCTTTGGCAGCGATTACAGCCTTGAGTCGTCTTGGGTATGACGCTACAAGCTTGGAACACCTGTATTTGGGGAGTTTCTCCCATTCTTCTCTGCAGATCCTTTCAAGCTCTGTCAGGTTGGATGGGAGCGTCACTGCAGAGCTATTTTCAGGTCTCTCCAGAGATGTTCGATCGGGTTCAAGTCCGGGCTCTGGCTGGGCCACTCAAGGACATTCAGAGACTTGTCCCGAAGCCACTCCTGTGTTGTCTTGTTGGAAGGTGAACCTTCGCCCCAGGTGAACCTTCACCCCAGTCTGAGGTCCTGAGCACTCTGGAGCAGGTTTTCATCAAGGATCTCTCTGTACTTTGCTCCGTTCATCTTTCCCTCGATCCTGACTAGTCTCCCAGTCCCTGCCGCTGAAAAACATCCCCACAGCATGATGCTGCCACCACCATGCTTCACTGTAGGGATGGTGCCAGGTTTCCTCCAGACGTGACGCTTGGCATTCAGGCCAAAGAGTTCAATCTTGGTTTCATCAGACCAGAGAATCTTGTTTCTCATGGTCTGAGAGTCTTTAGGTGCCTTTTGACAAACTTCAAGCGGGCTGTCATGTGCCTTTTACTGAGGAGTGGCTTCCGTCTGGCCATTCTACCATAAAGGTCTGATTGGTGGAGTGCTGCAGAGATGGTTATCTTTCTGGAAGGTTCTCCCATCTCCACAGAGGAACTCTGGAGGTCTGTCAGAGTGACCATCCGGTTCTTGGTCACCTCCCTGACCAAGGCCCAGCTCCCCCGATTGCTCAGTTTGGCCGGGCAGCCAGCTCTAGGAAGAGTCTTCGTGGTTCCAAACTTCTTCCATTTAAGAATGATGGAGGCCACTATGTCTTGGGGACCTTCAATGCTGCAAAGATATTGGGGTACCCTTCCCCAGATCTGTGCTTCGACACAGTCCTGTCTCGGAAAAAAAGTAATAATTTTAGAATAAGGTTGTAACATAACAAAATGTGGAAAAAGTCAAGGGGTCTGAATACTTTCCGAATGCGCTGTACATGCCCCTTTGGGATCCTTTTCTACCTACTATGGTTACAAGGTTTACTTCCACAGCCCAGTGCAGCACAGTCACCACATTACCTTTCTTAGCGTAGAGTTGGGCCAGCTCTGCAAACCTCATGTCATAGCAGATCCCCACACCCACCTTACAGTATGCTAGAGGAGATATGACAGAGAAGGGACAGGGTTAGAGTTAACCCAATACACAGTAACACAGGGTTAGAGTTAACCCAATACACAGTAACACAGGGTTAGAGTTAACCCAATACACAGTAACACAGGGTTAGAGTTAGCCCAATACACAGTAACACAGGGTTAGAGTTAACCCAATACACAGTAACACAGGGTTAGAGTTAGCCCAATACACAGTAACACAGGGTTAGAGTTAACCCAATACACAGTAACACAGGGTTAGTTAACCCAATACACAGTAACACAGGGTTAGAGTTAACCCAATACACAGTAACACAGGGTTAGAGTTAACCCAATACACAGTAACACAGGGTTAGAGTTAACCCAATACACAGTAACACAGGGTTAGAGTTAACCCAATACACAGTAACACAGGGTTAGAGTTAACCCAATACACAGTAACACAGGGTTAGAGTTAACCCAATACACAGTAACACAGGGTTAGAGTTAATGCAGGAAAACTTTAATCCATTTGACCTCATTTCTACCAGCATGTTAAATGTGCAACCAGAGAACCAAAAAAAACTCTAGACCACCTTTACTCCACACACAGAGACGTGTACAAAGCTCTCCCTCGCCCTCCATTTGGCAAATCTGACCATAACTCTATCCTCCTGATTCCTGCTTACAATCAAAAACTAAAGCAGGAATAACCAGTGACTCGGTTAATACGGAAGTGGTCAGATGACGCAGATGCTAAACTACAGGACTGACTGGAACATGTTCCGGGATTCATTCGATGGCATTTGTTGGAAATTGTTTAGTGGACTATGAGATACAACTTAGTTAATCATGAACATATAGTTAACATTCTTTGTGGCTAACTGAATTGGGTCATTTCACTGTGTGTGTGTGGGTAAAAGAGGGAATCTGATTTAGGGTCAAGTTGCTCGCTTTTACTTAAATCCATGGCTGTCCTATCTTATCAGGGACTGAAACTAGCCTGTGGCCTTTTGTCTCTCTCCTCACACAAAGTGATAAAGAGCGGCGCCAGGGGGTTGAACAGAGTTTAACCTAAACATGAGTGTTTTTGCAAGATAAGGGATTGATTGAGTGTATTACTATTGAATCTGAACTGAATGAAAGTCGAATGTAGCCGTCCACCATAGACAAAGGGAGTGGGCGGAGCAATAAAAGAGCGGGAAACTGAGGAGGGAGGGATTTAAAGCTATGGTGTGTGGAGGGCACTATATAAGATGGAGGGAGAGAAGAAGAGGGGGCGCTACTCTGCAGACCGGCCTCGGCTTTGTTGAAATTGTAATAAAGTCATTCTTAGTTCTACAAAAACTCTGGAAGTATTTTGATTTGTAATAAAGTATAGTGATTATTTTCCACAACTCATTGAGGAGTATCCCACATCAGTCACCGGCTTCATCAATAAGTGTATCGATGATGTCGTTCCCACAGTGACAGTACGTACATATCCCAACCAGAAGCCATGGATTACAGGCAACATCCGCACTGAGCTAAAGGATAGAGCTTCCGCTTTCAAGGAGCGGGACGCTTATAAGATATCCCGCTATAACCTCAGACGAACCATCAAACAGGCAAAGCGTCAATACAGGACTGTGATTGAATCCTACTACACCGGCTCTGACGCTCTTCGGATGTGGCAGGGCTTGCAAACTATTACGGACTACAAAGGGAAACCCAGCCGTGAGCTGCTCAGTGACGCGAGCCTACCAGACGAGCTAAATGCCTTTTATGCTCGCTTCGAGGCAAGCAACACTGAAGCATGCATGAGAGCACCAGCTGTTCCAGACGACTGTGTGATCACGCTCTCCGTAGCAGATGTGCGTAAGACCACCCGAGCTACGGCCTGTTCACCCCGCTATCATCCAGAAGGCAAGGTCAGTACAGGTGGATCAAAGCTGGGACCGAGAGACTGAAAAACAGCTTCTATTCTATTTCAAGGCAACAGGTCATCAGACTGTTAAATAGCCATCACTAGCCGGCTTCCACCCAGTTACTCAACCCTGCACCTTAGAGGCTGCTGCCTCTAAGACATGGAATCACTGGTCACTTTAATAATGGAACACTAGTCACTTTAATAATGGAACACTAGTCACTTTAATAATGTTTACATACTGCTTTACTCATCTCATATGTATATACTGTATTCTATTCTACTGTAATTTAGTCAATGCCACTCCGACATTGCTCGTCCTAATATTGATATATTTCTTAATTCCATCCTTTTACTTTTAGATTTGTGTGTATTGTTGTGAATTGTTAGATACTACTGCACATCTGCAAAATATGTGTATGTGACCAATACAATTTGATTTGATTTTGATTTAAACAGGTCAACATTCACAAGGCCGCAGGGCCAGACGGATTACCAGGACATATACTCAGAGCATGCGCGGACCAACTGGCAAGTGTCTTCACTGACATTTTCAACCTCTCCCTGTCGGAGTCTGTAATACCAACATGTTTCAAGCGGATCACCATAGTCCCTGTGCCCAATAACACTAAGATAACCTGCCTAAATGACTACCGACCCATAGCACTCATGTCTGTAGCCATGAAGTGCTTTGAAAGGCTGGTCATGGCTCACATCCACACCATCATCCCGGAAACCCTAGACCCACTCCAATTCGCATACCGCCCCAACAGATCCACAGATGATGCAATCTCTATTGCACTCCACACCTTTCCCACCTGGACAAAAGGAACATCTATGTGAGAATGCTGTTCATTGACTACAGCTCAGCGTTCAACACCATAGTGCCCACAAAGCTCATCACTAAGCTAAGGACCCTGGGACTAAACACCTCCCTCTGCAACTGGATCCTGGACTTCCAGACGGGACGCCCCCAGGTGGTGAGGGTAGACAACAACACATCTGCCACGCTGATCCTCAACACGGGGGCCCCTCAGGGGTGCGTGCTCAGTCCCCTCCTGTACTCCCTGTTCACCCACGACTGTGTGGCCAAGCACGACTCCAACACCATCATTAAGTTTGCTGACGACACAATGGTGGTAGGCCTGATCACCGACAACGATGAGACAGCCTATAGGGAGGAGGTCAGAGACCTGGCCGTGTGGTGCCAGGATAACAACCTCCTCCTCAACGTGAGAAAGACAAAAGAGCTGATTGTGGACAACAGGAAAAGGAGGGCCGAACAGGCCCCCATTCTCATCGACGGGGCTGTAGTGGAGCGGGTCGAGAGCTTCAAGTTCCTTGGTGTCCACATCACCAACAAATGATCATGGTCCAAATACACCAAGACAGTCATGAAGAGGGCACGACAAAGCTTATTCCCTCAGGAGACTGAAAAGATTTGGCATGGGTCCTCAGATCCTCAAAAAGTTATACAGCTGCACCATCCTGACTGGTTGCATCACCGCCTGGTATGGCAACTGCTCGGCCTCCGACCGCAAGGCACTACAGAGGGTAGTGTGTACGGCCCAGTACATCACTGGGGCCAAGCTTCCTGCCATCCAGTACGTATATACTAGGAGGTGTCAGAGGAAGGCCCAAAAAGTTGTCAAAGACTCCAGCCACCCAAGTCATAGACTGTTCTCTCTGCTACTGCATGGCAGGCGGTACCGGAGCGCCATGTCTAGGTCCAAAAGGTTCCTTAACAGCTTCTACCCCCAAGCCATAAGACTCCTGAACAGCTAATCATGGCTACCCAGACTATTTACATTGATTTTACACTGCTGCTACTCACTGTTTATTATCTATGCATAGTCACTTTACCCCTACTGTACAAATTACCTCGACTAACCTGTACCACCACACATTGACTCAGTACCGGTACCCCCTGTATATAGCCTCGTTATTGTTATTTTATTGTGTTACTTTTTTAACTTTCGTTTATTTTGTACATATTCTCTTAACTCTATTTTCTTAAAACTGCATTGTTGGTTAAGGGCTTGTCAGTAAGCATTTCTCTGTAAGATCTACACCTGTTGTATTCGGCGCACGTGACAAATGAAATGTGATTTGATTTGACTAGGTAGGGAATAGGGTGCCATTCTCTGGTCTAAAGTAGTGCACTATATAGGGAATAGGGTGCCATTCTCTGGTCTAAAGTAGTGCACTACGTAGGGAATAGGGTGCCATTCTCTGGTCTAAAGTAGTGCACTACATAGGGAATAGGGTGCCATTCTCTGGTCTAAAGTAGTGCACTACATAGGGAATAGGGTGCCATTCTCTGGTCTAAAGTAGTGCACTATATATTTACATTTTAGTCATTTAGCAGACGCTCTTATCCAGAGCGACTTACAGGAGCAATTAGGGTTAAGTGCCTTGCTCAAGGGCACATTTACGTCATTTAGCAGACGCTCTTATCCAGAGCGACTACAAATTGGTGCATTCACCCTATAGCCAGTGGGATAACCACTTTACAATTATACTTTTAAATTATTTTATTTTTTTGGGCGGGGGGGGGGGTAGAAGGATTACTTTATCCTATCCCAGGTGTTCCTTAAAGAGGTGGGGTTTCAAATGTCTCCGGAAGGTGGTGAGTGACTCCGCTGTCCTGGCGTCGTGAGGGAGCTTGTTCCACCATTGGGGTGCCAGAGCAGCGAACAGTTTTGACTGGGCTGAGCGGGAACTATGCTTCCGCAGAGGAAGGGGAGCCAGCAGGCCAGAGGTGGATGAACGCAATGCCCTCGTTTGGGTGTAGGGACTGATCAGAGCCTGAAGGTACGGAGGTGCCGTTCCCCTCACTGCTCCATAGGCAAGCACCATGGTCTTGTAACGGATGCGAGCTTCAACTGGAAGCCAGTGGAGTGTGCGGAGGAGGGGGGTGACGTGAGAGAACTTGGGAAGGTTGAACACCAGACGGGCTGCGGCATTCTGGATGAGTTGTAGGGGTTTAATGGCACAGGCAGGGAGGCCAGCCAACAGCGAGTTGCAGTAATCCAGACGGGAGATGACAAGTGCCTGGATTAGGACCTGTGCCGCTTCCTGTGTAAGGCAGGGTCGTACTCTCCGAATGTTGTAGAGCATGAACCTGCAGGATCGGGTCACCGCCTTGATGTTAGCGGAGAACGACAGGGTGTTGTCCAGGGTCACGCCAAGGCTCTTCGCACTCTGGGAGGAGGACACAACGGAGTTGTCAACCGTGATGGCGAGATCATGGAACGGGCAGTCCTTCCCCGGGAGGAAGAGCAGCTCCGTCTTGCCAGGGTTCAGCTTGAGGTGGTGATCCGTCATCCATACTGATATGTCGGCCAGACATGCAGAGATGCGATTCGCCACCTGGTTATCAGAAGGGGGAAAGGAGAAGATTAGTTGTGTATCGTCAGCGTAGCAATGATAGGAGAGGCCATGTGAGGATATGACAGAGCCAAGTGACTTGGTGTATAGGGAGAAAAGGAGAGGGCCTAGAACTGAGCCCTGGGGGACACCAGTGGTGAGAGCACGTGGTGCGGAGACAGCTTCTCGCCACGCCACTTGGTAGGAGCGACCGGTCAGGTAGGACGCAATCCAGGAGTGAGCCGCGCCGGAGATGCCCAGCTCGGAGAGGGTGGAGAGGAGGATCTGATGGTTCACTGTATCAAAGGCAGCAGACAGGTCTAGAAGGACAAGAGCAGAGGAGAGAGAGTTAGCTTTAGCAGTGCGGAGAGCCTCCGTGACACAGAGAAGAGCAGTCTCAGTTGAATGACCAGTCCTGAAACCTGACTGGTTTGGATCAAGAAGGTTATTCTGAGAGAGATAGCAAGAGAGTTGGCTAAAGACGGCACGCTCAATAGTTTTGGAAAGAAAAGAAAGAAGGGATACTGGTCTGTAGTTGTTGACATCAGTGGGATCGAGTGTTGGTTTTTTGAGAAGGGGTGCAACTCTCGCTCTCTTGAAGACGGAAGGGACATGGCCAGCGGTCAAGGATGAGTTGATCAGCGAGGTGAGGTAGGGGAGAAGGTCACCGGAGATGGTCTGGAGAAGAGAGGAGGGGATGGGGTCAAGCGGGCAGGTTGTTGGGCGGCCTGCAGTCACTAGTCGCAAGATTTTATCTGGAGAGAGAGGGGAGAAAGAAGTCAAAGCATAGGTTGACAAAGTGGTTGACAAAGTCATCCACAGAGAGGGAGGGGGGGGGGGGGGATTCAGCAGGGAGGAGAATGTGGCAAAGAGCTTCCTAGGGTTAGAGGCAGATGCTTGGAATTTAGAGTGGTAGAAAGTGGCCTTAGCAGCAGAAACAGATGAAGAAAATGTAGAGAGGAGGGAGTGAAAAGATGCCAGGTCGGCAGGGAGTTTAGTTTTCTTCCATTTCCGCTCCGCTGCCCGGAGCTCTGTTCTGTGAGCTCGCAATGAGTCATCAAGCCACGGAGCTGGAGGGGAGGACCGAGCCGGCCGGGAGGATAGGGGACACAGAGAGTCAAAGGATGCAGAAAGGGAGGAGAGGAGGGTTGAGGAGGCAGAATCAGGAGATTGGAGGGAGAAGGATTGAGCAGAGGGAAGAGATGATAGGATGGAAGAGGAGAGAGTAGTGGGAGAGAGAGAGCGAAGGTTGCGGCGGCGCGTTACCATCTGTGTAGGGGCAGAGTGAGTAATGTTGGAGGAGAGCGAGAGAGAAAAGGATACAAAGTAGTGGTCGGAGACATGGAGGGGAGTTGCAGTGAGATTAGTAGAAGAGCAACATCTAGTAAAGATGAAGTCAAGCGTATTGCCTGCCTTGTGAGTGGGGGGGGATGGTGAGAGGGTGAGGTCGAAAGAGGAGAGGAGTGGAAAGAAGGAGGCAGAGAGAAATGAGTCAAATGTAGACGTAGGGAGGTTGAAATCCCCCAAAACTGTGAAGGGTGAGCCATCCTCAGGAAAGGAACTTATCAAGGCGTCAAGCTCATTGATGAACTCTCCAAGGGAACCTGGAGGGCGATAGATGACAAGGATATTAAGCTTAAATGGGCTAGTGACTGTGACAGCGTGGAATTCAAATGAGGAGATAGACAGATGGGTTAGGGGAAAAATCGAGAATGACCACTTGGGAGAGATGAGGATTCCTGTGCCACCACCCCTCTGACCAGATGCTCTCGGGGTATGCGAGAACACATGGTCAGACGAGGAGAGAGCAGTAGGAGTAGCAGTGTTTTCAGTGGTAATCCATGTTTCCGTCAGCGCCAGGAAGTCGAGGGACTGGAGGGTAGCATAGGCTGGGATGAAGTCAGCCTTGTTGGCAGCAGAACGGCAGTTCCAGAGGCTGCCTGAGACCTGGAACTCCAGGTGTGTGGTGCGTGCAGGGACCACCAGGTTAGAGAGGCAGCAGCCACGCGGTGTGAGGCGTTTGTGTAGCCTGTGCGGAGAGGAGAGAACAGGGATAGGCAGAGGCATAGTTGACAGGCTGCAGCAGATGGCTACAATAATGCAGAGGAGATCGGAATGAAATGAACTAAACATCTGGGAAAGGAGAGAGCAGGCCTCCCTCACCAAAAAAATAATAATATAACTCTCCCAACTTCCACCTCAGAAACTATAATTGTTTCACTGAACCACCCGAATAAAACTCTCCCAACTTCCACTTTAGAAATTAGAATTGTTGTAAACTACAGCAGACTGTTATCAGTAGCTGTAATTAAGTACAGCAGCTACCAACCACCTAACGTTAATGCCTCGGATAATGAGGTTAGAAAAACAGCTGAATGGTAGCAGCTAGCTGGCTCAATCACAGGTACTCTTAAGCATGAAATAACATTGGAAACAACTAACCACAGTTGCTAAAAGTTACCAGTAGCTACCCGCTAGCTAGCTAGCTTTGTTGGTCCAGGTAGTGGGTTAGCTAGCCTCGTGCTTCGCCGAATACAATACTTACCTACAATAATTACCTACAATAACCTTCAATAACTACCTGAGTAAGCTACCTATAATACCAAACTACAATACCTACCTACAATCTAAATACATGGTTTAAGCTTAACTCAACACCATATAAGAAGCCAAGCTTACCTTTCATAACGCAGCAATGATTAAACGTTGGGTAGCTAGCACAAAGATATTGTATTTAGCTACTACAGTACAGCCAGCTGGTAGTGTTGGCTAGCTAGCAATGGCTGCTGTGTTGACTTTGTTTGAAAAACGGCGTCGCTGCGAACGAATGTAGCTGGCTAAAAGGATATTGTTTTTAGTTGCTACCGTTGCTAATAGCTACTCGCTAGCTAATCCAGGAGGTGAGTTAGCTAGCTAGCTTCGTGCTACACCCGGCACCGCCGAATACAAAAGTAACCTACAATAACTACACAACAGCTACCCACAACAGCCCACGATGCCTACCTATACTACTTAATAATATACAGCCCACGATGCCTACCTATAGTACCTAACTACAATCTAAATACATAGTTTAAGCCTTACTCGACAAAGCCCAAGCTATGTATAAAGCCAAACTGGCAGACTGCAATCAGTAGCCGTAATTAAGTACAGCAGCTACCAACCACCTAACGTAGGGAATAGGGTGCCATTCTCTGGTCTAAAGTAGTGCACTATATAGGGAATAGGGTGCCATTCTCTGGTCTAAAGTAGTGCACTATATAGGGAATAGGGTGCCATTCTCTGGTCTAAAGTAGTGCACTACATAGGGAATAGGGTGCCATTCTCTGGTCTAAAGTAGTGCACTATATAGGGAATAGGGTGCCATTCTCTGGTCTAAAGTAGTGCACTATATAGGGAATAGGGTGCCATTCTCTGGTCTAAAGTAGTGCACTATATAGGGAATAGGGTGCCATTTGGGAAGCAGACTCAGAGACTCACGTGTGTCGAACACTGACAGGTTGCTCCCTGGGCTCAGTGTCTCCGACTCCTGGAAACGGATCTTCCCTGGAACGTCGATGTCAAATAGGTGGATCTTCAAGAGGAATCATGGTAAACATAAAGACAGAGAATGTACTCAAATACAGCCAGTGTCCTGTCAAAGCATTTCTCCCCTCATAAAGTTGGAGTCATACTGTATGTATGTGTAATGCATGTGTCCCTTGCTCCTGTTCCTGTTCCCACCTTCCTGTGTTTGAGCACCAGGCTGCCGTCAGGTCCAAACACTGGACACGTGTTATACAGCTTCCCTCCATCATCCTCCTCAGGGATGGAGCCTGAATACACCAACACATCACAGCCCACTGTTTAACACACCTCTCATATTAACACACCTCTCATATTAACACACCTCTCATATTAACACACCTCTCATATTAACACACCTCTCATATTAACACACCTCTCATATTAACACACAGCTCATATTAACACACAGCTCATATTAACACACCTCTCATATTAACACACCTCTCATATTAACACACCTCTCATATTAACACACCTCTCATATTAACACACCTCTCATATGAACACACCTCTCATATGAACATACAGCTCATATTAACACACCTCTCATATGAACACACCTCTCATATGAACATACAGCTCATATTAACACACCTCTCATATTAACACACCTCTCATATTAACACACCTCTCATTAACACATCACAGCCCACTGTTTAACACACCTCTCATATTAACACACCTCTCATATTAACACACCTCTCATATTAACACACCTCTCATATTAACACACCTCTCATATTAACACACCTCTCATATTAACACACAGCTCATATTAACACACCTCTCATATTAACACACCTCTCATATTAACACACCTCTCATATTAACACACCTCTCATATTAACACACCTCTCATATTAACACACCTCTCATAATAACACACCTCTCATAATAACACACCTCTCATATTAACACACAGCTCATATATTAAACACATCTCAAGCACATGAACACGTCATCTAATCAGAGCCGACTAAAGAGCTATGGGGACAGTCCCAACAGTTGTCCAGCTATGGGGACAGTCCCAATAGTTGTCCAGCTATGGGGACAGTCCCAACAGTTGTCCAGCTATGGGGAAAGTCCCAATAGTTGTCCAGCTATGGGGACAGTCCCAATAGTTGTCCAGCTATGGGGACAGTCCCAACAGTTGTCCAGCTATGGGGAAAGTCCCAATAGTTGTCCAGCTATGGGGACAGTCCCAACAGTTGTCCAGCTATGGGGACAGTCCCAACAGTTGTCCAGCTATGGGGACAGTCCCAACAGTTGTCCAGCTATGGGGACAGTCCCAACAGTTGTCCAGCTATGGGGACAGTCCCAATAGTTGTCCAGCTATGGGGACAGTCCCAACAGTTGTCCAGCTATGGGGACAGTCCCAACAGTTGTCCAGCTATGGGGACAGTCCCAACAGTTGTCCAGCTATGGGGACAGTCCCAATAGTTGTCCAGAGTTCCGCTCACCTCCCACCAGATACACCTGGCTCTCCTTGGCTGCCTCTGACAGAATCCGGCTGGATTCTCCAGGGATCTTCTCTGCATACTCAGGGAAGAAGCCAGTCCCATAGGGGGAGTTGAAGCACTCCTGTACATGGAAACATGTACAACATACATGTAAATATAATCATGTTTGGATGGTATTATGGGAAACAACTGGCACAGTAACCATGGAAACTGGCACAGTAACCTTTCTAATGATCACAAAGAGAAGTCAGTCAACAATAAAACAAGTCAATATTAATTCCTGGAAAAAGAGATCAATTGTTCCGCTGATGGAAATCAAATCATATTTCACATCAGCAGTTGTCACAAAGGGCTTTACAGTCGCAGCCTAGACCATAAAGAGCCAGATCTAGAGAGGAACCAGGCCCATCGTCATCACTAAACATTTCAGATCTAGAGAGGAACCAGGCCCATCGTCATCACTAAACATTTCAGATCTAGAGAGGAACCAGGCCCATCGTCATCACTAAACATTTCAGAAGAGTAAAGGGGGTGGTGTACTCACAGGTAAGACCACCACTTTGGCCCCATGTCCAGCTGCTTCGCTGATCAGCCCCCGGGCTCTAGAGAGGTTGTCAGCTTTGACCTTGGTCACGTGTAGCTGGACCACTGCCAGACGGAACTCTTGGGGCAGAAACAGAATAGTCATCATTCAGACACCAGTGTCTAAAACTCTGCCACGATATGCAGATCAAAATGCTGGCTATGCCTATTACATCATTCCTGCTCAGTTCTGCTCAAGGTCAATGACCAGACACTACAATGATCAACAGGGGGTCAGGGTGGGAGTATTTTACTGTAAAGCCTATGAAGGGGGGCAGGTAGCCGAAAGGTTAAGCCCATTGGGCCAGTAACCAAAAGTTCGCTAGTTCGAATCCCCGAGCGGACTAGGTAAAAAAAAAAAAATTGTCCTTGCACTTGAGCAAGGCACTTAACCCCAATTGCTCCTGTAGTCGCTCTGGATAAGACCATCTGCTAAAAGGTCAAAAATATAAGTGAAGACTGCACAGGTGTGCATCGAATTCAACTGCTACAACTTTACATGCATTGAAAAGAAATAACGTTCCTTGGCTATTTTCAGCTGTCAACAATAGAGCAAATGGCCCATTTGAGCTGGAGCTCTCGACATCGCTAGCCTCGACAATAAAGCCAATGTTGTCAACAGTAAAAGCCAGCTATATTGTACTTACTAGACATTGTCTTGGCCAACGTTGACATTAGTGCTTGCAGCAGTTTGCAGGATTCGTGTTCTCATAACATGAATTTCAAAAACATCTCTTCTTCCGGGTCGATGTTGGACATCTTTTCAAAATAAAGGTCTCTTGGTTTTCTTCAAGCGCTTGGTTCAGTTTATGCGTGTATGTAGCTGGCTAGCTCAACCGGCCGGCAGATGCCACTATTATGCAGTGTTATTCATATAAGTGCTCTGACCGGTCCTCTTATACCGACGGGTCGCGCCACTCTTTTCGTGGAACAGTTGACACTAGTTACCACAGCCACAAAGTCATAACCCCCCCCACCTATTTCTACAATTTCTTTCTTCTTAAAATCTGCTTTGAAACCTAATCCTAAACTTATTTTTTAACATACACATTTCAACAACATGCTGGTTATAGTGGTTCCAAATGTTGAATAGGTATAAAAATCTTCGGGGTGAACCGTTAATTCAAAAGATTAGAAATCGCCTTTAAAAAACAGTGAAACTGTATATACTGAACAAAAATATAAACGCAACATGCAACAATTTCAAGGATTTTACTGAGTTACAGTTCATATA
>NC_139998.1:60380451-60612422 GCF_964263955.1 Coregonus lavaretus
ACTTTACCCCTACCTACATGTACAAATTACCTCGACTAACCTGTACCCACGCACATTGAGTCGGTACTCCAAAATGTTTTGGGACACTGTAAAGTCCATGGAAAATAAGAGCACCTCCTCCCAGCTGCCCACTGCACTGAGGCTAGGAAACATTGTCACCACCGATAAATCTACAATAATCGAGAATTTCAACAAGCATTTTACTACGGCTGGCCATGCTTTCCACCTGGCTACCACTACCCCGGCTACCAACTCTGCACCCTCCGCTGCAACTTGCCCATGCCCCCCCCGCTTCTCAAATTCAGACAGCTGATGTTCTGAAAGAGCTGCAAAATATGGACCCCTACAAATCAGCTGGGCTAGACAATCTGGACCCTTTCTTTCTAAAACTAGCCGCCGAAATTGTCGCAACCCCTATTACTAGCCTGTTCAACCTCTCTTTCGTAATGTCTGAGATCCCCAGAGATTGGAAAACTGCCACGGTCATCCCCCTCTTCAAAGGGGGTGACACTCTAGATCCAAACTGATACAGACCTATATCCATCCTGCCCTGCCCTTCGAAGGTATTTGAAAGCCAAGTTAACAAACAGATCACCGACCATTTCGAATACCACCGTACCTTCTCCGCTATGCAATCCGGTTTCCGAGCTGGTCATGGGTGCACTTCAGCCACGCTCAAGGTCCTAAACGATATTATAACCGCGATCGATAAAAGACAGTACTGCGCAGCAGTCTTCATCGACCTGGCCAAGGCTTTCGACTCTGTCAACCACCGCATTCTTATTGGCAGACTAAATAGCCTTGGTTTCTCAAATGACTGCCTGGCCTGGTTCACCAACTACTTCTCAGATAGAGTTCAGTGTGTCAAATCGGAGGGCCTGTTGTCTGGACCTCTGGCCGTCTCTATGGGGGTGCCACAGGGTTCAATGTGGACAACTACAAATACCTACGTGTCTGGTTAGACTGTAAACTCTCCTTCCAGACTCACATTAAGCATCTCCAATCAAAAGTTAGATCTAGAATCGGCTTCCTATTTCGCAACAAAGCCTCCTTCACTCATGCTGCCAAACATGCCCTCGTAAAACTGACTATCCTACGGATCCTTGACTTCGGCGATGTCATTTACAAAATAGCCTCCAACACTCTACTCAGCAAATTGGATGTAGTCTATCACAGTGCCATCCGTTTTGTCTCCAAAGCCCCATACACTACCCACCACTGTGACCTGTACGCTCTCGTTGGCTGGCCCTCACTACATATTCGTCGCCAAACCCACTGGCTCCAGGTCATCTATAAATCACTGCTAGGCAAATCCCTGTCTTATCTTAGCTCACTGGTCACCTTAGCAACACCCACCCGTAGTCTGCGCTCCAGCAGGTATATCTCACTGGTCATCCCCAAAGCCAACACCTCCTTTGGCCGCCATTCCTTCCAGTTCTCTGCTGCCAATGACTGGAACGAACTGCAAAAATCTCTGAAGCTGGAGACACTTATCTCCCTCACTAACTTTAAGCATCAGTTGTCAGAGCACCTTACCGATCACTGCACCTGTACACAGCCCATCTGTAATTAGCCCACCCAACTACCTCATCCCCATATTGTTATTTATTTTGCTCATTTGCACCCCAGTATCTCTATTTGCACATCATCTTTTGCACATCTATCATTCCAGTGTTAATACTAATTGTAATTATTTTGCACTATGGCCTATTTATTGCCTTACCTCCATAACTTGCTACATTTGCACACACTGTATATAGATTTTCTGTTGTATTTTTGACTTTATGTTTTGTTTACCCCATATGTAACTCTGTGTTGTTGTTTTTATCGCACTGCTTTGCTTTACCTTGGCCAGGTCGCAGTTGTAAATGAGAACTTGTTCTCAACTGGCTTCTTACCTGGTTAAATAAAGGTGAAATATTTATTTATTTTTTTAAACAAGAGAAAAACTGCTGATGCACAAACCACATTTCTTACCTTGATGTGTTCTACAGTATATTCTACTATTCTTGATGTGTTCTACAGTATATTCTACTATTCTTGATGTGTTCTACAGTATATTCTACTATTCTTGATGTGTTCTACAGTATATTCTACTATTCTTGATGTGTTCTACAGTATATTCTACTATTCTTGATGTGTTCTACAGTATATTCTACTATTCTTGATGTGTTCTACAGTATATTCTACTATTCTTGATGTGTTCTACACTATATTCTACTATTCTTGATGTGTTCTACAGTATATTCTACTATTCTTGATGTGTTCTACAGTATATTCTACTATTCTTGATGTGTTCTACACTATATTCTACTATTCTTGATGTGTTCTACACTATATTCTACTATTCTTGATGTGTTCTACAGTATATTCTACTATTCTTGATGTGTTCTACACTATATTCTACTATTCTTGATGTGTTCTACACTATATTCTACTATTCTTGATGTGTTCTACACTATATTCTACTATTCTTGATGTGTTCTACAGTATATTCTACTATTCTTGATGTGTTCTACAGTATATTCTAATATTCTTGATGTGTTCTACAGTATATTCTACTATTCTTGATGTGTTCTACAGTATATTCTACTATCCTTGATGTGTTCTACAGTATATTCTACTATTCTTGATGTGTTCTACACTATATTCTACTATTCGTGATGTGTTCTACAGTATATTCTACTATTCTTGATGTGTTCTACACTATATTCTACTATTCTTGATGTGTTCTACAGTATATTCTACTATTCTTGATGTGTTCTACAGTATATTCTACTATTCTTGATGTGTTCTACAGTATATTCTACTATTCTTGATGTGTTCTACAGTATATTCTACTATTCTTGATGTGTTCTACAGTATATTCTACTATTCTTGATGTGTTCTACACTATATTCTACTATTCTTGATGTGTTCTACAGTATATTCTACTATTCTTGATGTGTTCTACAGTATATTCTACTATTTTTGATGTGTTCTACAGTATATTCTACTATTCTTGATGTGTTCTACAGTATATTCTACTATTCTTGATGTGTTCTACAGTATATTCTACTATTCTTGATGTGTTCTACAGTATATTCTACTATTCTTGATGTGTTCTACAGTATATTCTACTATTCTTGATGTGTTCTACACTATATTCTACTATTCTTGATGTGTTCTACAGTATATTCTACTATTCTTGATGTGTTCTACAGTATATTCTACTATTCTTGATGTGTTCTACACTATATTCTACTATTCTTGATGTGTTCTACAGTATATTCTACTATTCTTGATGTGTTCTACACTATATTCTACTATTCTTGATGTGTTCTACAGTATATTCTACTATTCTTGATGTGTTCTACAGTATATTCTACTATTCTTGATGTGTTCTACAGTATATTCTACTATTCTTGATGTGTTCTACACTATATTCTACTATTCTTGATGTGTTCTACAGTATATTCTACTATTCTTGATGTGTTCTACAGTATATTCTACTATTCTTGATGTGTTCTACAGTATATTCTACTATTCTTGATGTGTTCTACACTATATTCTACTATTCTTGATGTGTTCTACAGTATATTCTACTATTCTTGATGTGTTCTACAGTATATTCTACTATTCTTGATGTGTTCTACACTATATTCTACTATTCTTGATGTGTTCTACAGTATATTCTACTATTCTTGATGTGTTCTACAGTATATTCTACTATCCTTGATGTGTTCTACACTATATTCTACTATTCTTGATGTGTTCTACAGTATATTCTACTATTCTTGATGTGTTCTACAGTATATTCTACTATCCTTGATGTGTTCTACAGTATATTCTACTATTCTTGATGTGTTCTACAGTATATTCTACTATTCTTGATGTGTTCTACACTATATTATACTATTCTTGATGTGTTCTACAGTATATTCTACTATTCTTGATGTGTTCTACAGTATATTCTACTATTCTTGATGTGTTCTACAGTATATTCTACTATTCTTGATGTGTTCTACACTATATTCTACTATTCTTGATGTGTTCTACACTATATTCTACTATTCTTGATGTGTTCTACAGTATATTCTACTATTCTTGATGTGTTCTACAGTATATTCTACTATTCTTGATGTGTTCTACACTATATTCTACTATTCTTGATGTGTTCTACAGTATATTCTACTATTCTTGATGTGTTCTACAGTATATTCTACTATCCTTGATGTGTTCTACACTATATTCTACTATTCTTGATGTGTTCTACAGTATATTCTACTATTCTTGATGTGTTCTACAGTATATTCTACTATCCTTGATGTGTTCTACAGTATATTCTACTATTCTTGATGTGTTCTACAGTATATTCTACTATTCTTGATGTGTTCTACACTATATTCTACTATTCTTGATGTGTTCTACAGTATATTCTACTATTCTTGATGTGTTCTACAGTATATTCTACTATTCTTGATGTGTTCTACAGTATATTCTACTATTCTTGATGTGTTCTACACTATATTCTACTATTCTTGATGTGTTCTACAGTATATTCTACTATTCTTGATGTGTTCTACAGTATATTCTACTATTCTTGATGTGTTCTACAGTATATTCTACTATTCTTGATGTGTTCTACAGTATATTATTACCCTCAACAGGAAGTTGAGACCCCAACTGAGTTCCAAAATAATAATATACATGCACATGGGCATTGATGTCTGTGTACACGTCTGTGGTGTGTGTCTGTGGTGTGTCTGTATGTGCGTGTGTCTGTGGTGTGTGTGTGTGTGTGTGTGTGTCTGTGGTGTGTGTGTGTGTGTGTCTGTGGTGTGTCTGTATGTGTGTGTGTCTGTGGTGTGTGTGTGTGTGTGTGTGTGTGTGTGTGTCTGTGGTGTGTGTGTGTCTGTGGTGTGTACAGTCATGGTCAAACGTTTTGAGAATGACAAGTATTGGTCTTCACAAAGTTTGCTGCTTCAGTGTTTTTAGATATTTTTGTCAGATGTTACTATGGTAGACTGAAGTATAATTACAAGCATTCCATAAGTGTCAAAGGCTTTTATTGACAATTACATTACGTTTATGCAAAGAGTCAATATTTGCAGTGTTGACCCTTCTTTTTCAAGACCTCTGCAATCCGCCCTGGCATGCTGTCAATTAACTTCTGGGCCACATCCTGACTGATGGCAGCCCATTCTGGCATAATCAATGCTTGGAGTTTGTCAGAATTTGTGGGGTTTTGTTTGTCCACCCACCTCTTGAGGATTGACCGCAAGTTCTCAATGGGATTAAGGTCTGGGGAGTTTCCTGGCCATGGACCCAAAATGTCAATGTTTTGTTCCCCGAGCCACTTAGTTATCACTTTTGCCTTATGGCAAGGTGCTCCATCATGCTGGAAAAGGCATTGTTCATCACCAAACTGTTCTTGGATGGTTGGGAGAAGTTGCTCTCGGAGGATGTGTTGGTACCATTCTTTATTCATGGCTGTGTTCTTAGGCAAAATTGTGAGTGAGCCCACACCCTTGGCTGAGAAGCAACCCCACACATGGATGGTCTCAGGATGCTTTACTGTTGGCATGACACAGGACTGATGGTAGCGCTCACCTTGTCTTCTCCGGACAAGGTGTTTTCCGGTTGCCCCAAACAATCAGAAAGGGGATTCATCAGAGAAAATGACTTTACCCCAGTCCTCAGCAGTCCAATCCCTGTACCTTTTGCAGAATATCAGTCTGTCCCTGATGTTTTTCCTGGAGAGAAGTGGCTTCCTCGCTGCCCTTCTTGACACCAGGCCATCCTCCAAAAGTCATCACCTCACTGTGAGTGCAGATGCACTCACACCTGCCTGCTGCCATTCCTGAGCAAGCTCTGCACTGGTGGTGCCCCGATCCCGCAGCTGAATCAACTTTAGGAGACGGTCCTGGCGTTTGCTGGACTTTCTTGTGGACATTGCCTGACTAAACAGATTGGATGCATGCTATGGCTATTTTTCTGTGGGTGACGCAGGCACAAATAATCCATGAATAGCAGTAGCATTAATCTCAGTGGTGATTTTAGCATGTACATCTTGGTGGGGCAAACTGCCCCCCAAAATGTGGGACACATGCCAGCAAAGCCACAACACAACACTAAACAATACATTAATTGTACTATAACGGTGACAAACGGTGCCCTGTTAGGACCTCCATTAAGCCGTCCCAACAGCAGAGCTTTCTTTTCAGCACCATGGAGTGAATCCTTACCACTGCTCAAATCAAATCAAATGATATTGGTCACATACACATATTTAGCAGATGTTATTGCGGGTGTAGCGAAATGCTGGTGTTCCTAGCTCCAGCAGTGCAGTAGTATCTAACAATTCACTACAATACACACATCTAAAAGTAAAAGAATGGAATTAAGAAATATATCAATATTAGGATGAGCAATGTCAGAGTGGCATTGACTAAAATACAGTAGAATAGAAAACAGTATATACATATGAGATGAGTAAAGCAAAAATATGTAAACATTATTAAAGTGACTGGTGTTCCATTATTAAAGTGGCCAGTGATTCCATGTCTATGTATATGGGGCAGCAGCCTCTAAGGTGCAGGGTTGAGTAACCGGGTGGTTGCCGGCTAGTGATGGCTATTTAACAGTCTGATGGCCTGTTTTTCATTCTCTCGGTCCCAGCTTTGATGCACCTGTACTGACCACGCCTTCTGGATGATAGCGGGGTGAACAAGCAGTGGCTCGGGTGGTTGATGTCCTTGATGATCTTTTTGGCCTTCCTGTGACATCGGGTGCTGTATGTGTCCTGGAGGGCAGGTAGTTTGCCTCCGGTAATGCGTTCGGCAGACCGCACCACCCTCTGGAGAGCCCTGCGGTTGTGGGCGGTGCAGTTGCCGTACCAGGCGTTTATACAGCCTGACAGGATGCTCTCAATTGTGCATCTGTAAAAGTTTCTGAGGGTCTTAGGGGCCAAGCCGAATTTCTTCAGCCTCCTGAGGTTGAAGAGGCGCTGTCTGTGTGGGTGGATCATTTCAGATTGTCAGTGATGTGTACGCTGAGGAACTTGAAGCTTGCCACCTTCTCCACTGTGGTCCCGTCGATGTGGATAGGGGGGGGTGCTCCCTCTGCTGTTTCCTGAAGTCCACGATCAGCTCCTTCGTTTTGTTGATGTTGAGTGAGAGGTTATTTTCCTGGCACCACACTCCCAGAGCCCTCACCTCCTCCCTGTAGGCTGTCTCGTCATTGTTGGTAATCAGGCCTACTACTGTTGTGTCGTCTGCAAACTTGATGATTGAGTTGGAGCCGTGCTTGGCCACGTAGTCATGGGTGAACAGGGAGTACAGGAGTGGGCTGAGCACACACCCTTGTGGGGCCCCAGTGTTGAGGATCAGCATAGTGGAGGTGTTCACCACCTGGGGGCGGCCCGTCAGGAAGTCCAGGACCCAGTTGCACAGGGCGGGGTTCAGACCCAGGGCCTCGAGCTTAATGATGAGCTTGGAGGGTGCTATGGTGTTGAATGCTGAGCTATAGTCAATGAACAGCATTCTGACATAGGTATTCCTTTTGTCCAGATGGGATAGGGCAGTGTGCAGTGTGATGGCAATTGCATCGTCTGTGGATCTATTGGGGCGGTCAGAAAATTGAAGTGGGTCTAGGGTGACAGGTAAGGTAGAGGTGATATGATCCTTGACTAGCCTCTCAAAGCACTTCATGATGACAGAGGTGAGTGCTACGGGGTGATAGTCATTTAGTTCAGTTACCTTTGCTTTCTTAGGTACAGGAACAATGGTGGACATCTTGAAGCAAGTGGGGACAGCAGACTGGGACAGGGAGAGATTGAATATGTCCATAAACACTCCAGCCAGCTGGTCTGCGCATGCTCTGAGGACGCGGCTGGGGATGCTGTCCGGGCCGGCAACCGCGTGAGGGTTAACACACTTAAATATCTTACTCTCGTCGGCCATGGAGAACGAGTCCTTGGGAGCGGGCCGCGTCGGTGGCACTGTGTTATCCTCAAAGCGGGCAAATGTGTTTAGCTTGTCTGGGAACAAGACGTGGCTGGTTTTCCCTTTGTAATCCGTGATTGTCTGTAGACCCTACCACATATGTCTCATGTCTGAGCCGTTGAATTGTGACTCCACTTTGTCCCTATACTGATGTTCTGCCTGTTTGATTGCCTTACGGAGGGAATAACTACACTGTTTGTATTCTGCCATATTCCCAGTCACCTTGCCATGGTTAAATGGGGTGGTTCGCGCTTTCAGGTTTGCGCGAACGTTGCCATCTATCCACGGTTTCTGGTTTGGGTAGACCATGTTACACCTGGCTATCAGCAGAGCCTTGTCTGGCAGCGAAACAGTTCATTCAGCCTCATTTACTGCCTTTAAAAAACACATAGCTGATATGGCTGACTTGCTTAAACAAATGTGGTTTCTACTGACAATTGAGCTGTACAAACTACGGCATAAGGGGACGACGAGCGGAGAAGAGGCAATCCATAATTTAGATTAAGACATTAATGAGCGAGCTAGGATGGACATAGTCAATATAACTATTTGTTCAGCACTTTTGAAATGTACAGCGACAGAATTCAGAACATGGGTCATTCTTACAGTATTCTCCCTGTACACCAAGTCAGAACAGTAGGATAAATAAAGGGGGCATATATAGTGCATTTGGAAAATATTCAGACCCCTTGACTTTTTCCACATTTTGTTAGGTTACAGCCTTATTCTAAAAAAAAATGTTTTATGTCCTCATAAATCTACATACGATACCCCATAATGACAAAGCGAAAACAGTTTTTTTGAAATGTATGCAAATGTATAAAAAATGTAAAACAGAAACACCTTATTTACATAAGTATTCAGACCCTTTGCTATGAGACTCGAAATTCAGCTCAGGTGCATCCTGGTTACATTGATCATCTTTGAGATGTTTCTACAACTTGATTACAATCCACATGTGGTAAATTCAATTGATTGGACATGATTTGGAAAGGCACACACCTGTCTATATAAGATCCCACAGTTGACAGTGCATGTCAGAGCAAAAACCAAGCCAAGTCGAAGGAATTGTCCGTAGAGCGCCGAGACAGGATTGTGTCGAGGCACAGATCTGGGGAAGGGTCTGCAGCATTGAAGGTCCCCAAGAACACAGTGCCCTCCATCATTGTTAAATGGATGAAGTTCGGAACCACCAAGACTCTTCCTAGTTGGCCGCCCGGCCAAACTGAGCAATCGGGGGAGAAGGGCCTTGGTCAGGGAGGTGACCAAGAACCCGATGGTCACTCTGACAGAGCTCCAGAGTTCCTCTGTGGAGATGGGAGAACCTTCCAGAAGGACAACCACCTCTGAAGCACTCCACCAATCAGGCATTTATGGTAGAGTGGCCAGACGGAAGCCACTCCTCAGTAAAAGACACATGACAGCCTGCTTGGAGTTTGCCAAAAGGCACCTAAAGACTCTCAGACCATGAGAAACAAGATTATCTGGTCTGATTAAACCAAGATTGAACTCTTTGGCCTGAATGCCAAGCATTACATCTGGAGGAAACCTGGCACCATCCCTACGATGAAGCATGGTGGTGGCAGCATCATGCTTTGGGGATGTTTTTCAGCGGCAGGGACTGGGAGACTATTCAGGATCGAGGGAAAGATGAACGGAGCAAAGTACAGAGAGATCCTTGATGAAAACCTGCTCCAGAGCACTCAGGACCTCAGACTGGAGCGAAGGTTCACCTTCCAACAGGACAACGACCCTAAGCACACAGCCAAGACAACGCAGGAGTGGCTTCGGGACAAGTCTCTGAATGTCCTTGAGTTGCCCAACCAGAGTCCGGACTTGAACCCGATCGAACATCTCTGGAGGGACCTGAAAATAGCTGTGCAGCGATGCTCCCCATCCAACCTGACAGAGCTTGAGAGGATCTGCAGAGAAGAATGGGAGATACTCCCCAAATACATGTGTGCCAAGCTTGTTGCGTCATACCCAATAACACTCGAGGCTGTAATCGCTGCCAAAATTGCATCAACAAAGTACTGATTAAAGGGTCTGAATACTTATGTAAAACATTTTTTTTATTTTGAATACATTTGCTACAATTTCAAAAAATTATGTTTTTGCTTTGTCATTATGGGGTATTGTGTGTAGATTGCTGAGGGAAAAAAACAATTTCATCCATTTTAGAATAAGGTTGTAACGTAAGAAAATGTGGAAAAAGTCAAGGGGTCTGAATACTTTTTTGATGTCTTCACTATTATTCTACAATGTAGAAAATAATAAAAAATAAATCTCTTTAAAATATATTTTCCCCTAACCCTGCCACCCCTCCCCTAATTGAAGTAAACTAATGGACAACAACACTTAGGCTTCTACTTCCAGCTTAAACATACTATTTACATTTTACGGACACAGTATATCTTACATTAGTTATCTTGTTGTTATTAGTCCCATCCTTCAGCTCCACTCAACCCTTCCCATCTATCTCTTAACACCATCCCATATTGGATTTCTATATGCCAAATCAAATGATCTAATGATTCTATCTCTTCGCAGCAAAATCTGCAGAGCTGGGATGGTTGTATCCCCCAAATATATAACATTCTATTGGTTGCAAGATAACAAAATAACTTTTTTGGGTTCGCTTACAATGATGTTTTGATTCTTGCGTGAACAGTTGCTAAGATTATATTTGGTTGTGATCTTTGCAAAATAACTATTTTGGATGCAGTAGTTGTTAGCTAGAATGCTAATGCTCATTGACATAGGCTGTAGCAAAAGCTAGCCAAAGAGCCCTTTTATTGGTTGAAGTTGAAGTAATTTTAAGTATAATGCAGTTGATTTGCGATGATGACAGAAACATTATATTAAGCAGGACATTCATATGAGCCTTAAAACCCAATTATAATCCAAAAGTAGGGTGCAATGCACTTATAAGCGACATGTAAATAGAGGCTTTTTTTTGCAGGTGTTCTACAAGAACTCCCCCTTGTTCTGCCACCAATTTGCGCGCATCGCCCTCGTGTGGCAAAGGGAAGTAATCGACGTCCTTGCAGCTTGAATGGAGGATGTCGCCGGGGAACACGAGTGTATAGCCGGCTGCATACATTCCAGTTGGACGCGATAACAAACGATGTAAAAGGAAATAACGTCATCTGTCATCTGTCGGACGGTTGTGCTAGTAGCTGCCACCCTGACATGTATAACATTTTGTTGCATTTTCATTTACAAGTAATTATATTATTTTACTAATAACTAACTGTAAAGGGTTTCTGGGAAAATCAGTCATGCTTTTAATTTGAAATCCACCATGGGGTGTGTTCTCAGGGTCACTGGGGGATCTTGGGAGTTGTAGTTCCCTTGGACCCAGGCTTAAACAGTTTTTATTTAGATTTACGTGTTTTTATTTCTCCCCTCAACATTTGTGAGAACAGTAACTGATTGTATAATGTAGATTATAATATTTGTCAATGAAAATCAAGGTTGAAGTTCACTTCATTTTACAAATGTATTAAAACAAGTGGTTACAAAAAACAACCGTATACCTGTAGTAAGGTGCAATTAATTAACAGAAGAAAATGTACAAGGACTTTTAAAAAGCAAGACTATTTTGGTCAAGGCCAATTGAAAATCTTTGCTCCATCTTCCTGTAGCATCAACCTGAACCTATCTGCGTCACCCATAATGTATGATATATGATAACGTATCAAAACAATGCCGGTGATGGGCCCTGTTCAAAAGCAGTACACTATAATGGGAATAGGGTGTCATTTGGGACGCATGTTTTATTATAAACACCACTACATTTAGCAGAAGCTAAAAAGATACATGGAGTACAGCTAAATGAAGAATGACCAGTTATCCAGTGTTCAGTTTCAAGTTTTAATGTTACTGATGTTAACGATCCTGAAGATTCAATCATGACAATATCCCATCTCAGAATACCTGCCAGAGTTACGGACCAAACCAGGGGTGTATTCATTCGTGCACACACCGTAGCAAAATAGTTTTGCAACAAAAACAACTTTCTTATTTGACAGTTCAGGTCCCTCCCAGTTCAGGTCCCTCCCAGTTTTGTGGCGTTCGCTTCTGTTTGGTTCCTGGTGAATCCACCCTCAGTACTGCATATTATACAGCTTCCCTCTTCATAAGAGATGAGTCTAGTGTTGGACAGGATGAACATAAAAGCAGAGACGGTGTCTTTCAGAAACACTTTATAAATGTTTTACAGTTTAGTAAAGAAACAGGAGACCATTAGTGGAGGCTTCTATGAAACAGATTAATTAGTCTTTCAACAGGTTAAACATCACCCTGTCCTAACCTTCTGAATATAACATGGGCAGGTTTCCCCAGACACAGATTAAGCGTAGTCCAGGACTACAAATCATTCTCAATGGAGAATCTAAATTGAAATAGGCTTTTATTCTAGGATTAGGTTTAATCTGTGACCGGGAACCCATTGATATGGAGCAGTGCGTTTATATACTGAACACAAATATAAACGCAACATGTAAAGTGTTGGTCCGATGTTTCATGAGCTGAAATAAAAGATCCCGGAAATTTTTCATACGCACAAAAAGCTCATTTCTCTCAAATTTTGTGCACAAATTTGTTTACATCCCTGTTAGTGAGCATTTCTCTTTTGCCAAGATTTCCTTATATGAACTGTAACTCAGTAAAATCGTTGAAATTGTTGTATTTTGCATTAATATTTTTGTTCAGTATACATTAAATATTGATAAACATCCTCATTACTATTTAAGGCTGTGTGCTGGAAAAATACTACTTTCTCAATGACAAAGTATCTAAAAACAGTTGTCACATGACATCAAAGAAGATCATTCAATAAAAAAAGAGCTACCAGATACAGTAGATATTCACTACATGACAACAGGATGTGGACACCTGCTCGACGAACATCTCATTCCAAAACCATGGGCATTAATATGGAGTTGGTCCCCCCTTTGCTGCTATAACAGCCTCCACTCTTCTGGGAAGGCTTTCCACTAGATGTTGGAACATTGCTGAGGGGACTTGCTTCCATTCAGCCACAAGAGCATTAGTGAGGTCGGGCACTGATGTTGGGCGATTAGGCCTGGCTCGCAGTCGGCGTTCCAATTCATCCCAAAGGTGTTCGATGGGGTTGAGGTCAGGGCTCTGTGCAGGCCAGTCAAGTTCTTCCACACCGATCTCGACAAAACATTTCTGTATGGACCTCGCTTTGTCATGCTGAAACAGGAAAGGGCTTTCCCCAAACTGTTGCCATAAAGTTGGAAGCACAGAATCATCTAGAATGTCATTGTATGCTGTAGCATTAAGATTTCCCTTCACTGGAACTAAGGGGCCTAGCCCGAACCATGAAAAACAGCCCCAGACCCATTATTCCTCCTCCACCAAACTTTACAGTTGGCACTATGTATTGGGACAGGTAGTGTTCTCCTGGCATCCACCAAACCCAGATTCGTCCGTCGGACTGCCAGATGGTGAAGCGTGATTCATCACTCCAGAGAACGCGTTTCCACTGCTCCAGAGTCCAATGGTGGTGAGCTTTACACCACTCCAGCCGACGCTTGGCATTGCACATGGTGATCTTAGGCTTGTGTGCGGCTGCTCGGCCATGGAAACCCATTTCATGAAGCTCCAGATGAACAGTTATTGCGCTGACGTTGCTTCCAGTGGCAGTTTGGAACTCCTAGTGAGTGTTGCAACCGAGGACAGACGATTCTTACGGGCTACACGCTTCAGCACTCGGCGGTCCCGTTCTGTGAGCTTGTGGGGCCTACCACTTCATGGTTGAGCCGTTGTTGCTCCTAGACGTTTCAACTTCACAATAACAGCACTTACAGTTGACCGGGGCAGCTCTAGCAGGGCAGAAATGTGACTGACTTGTTGGAAAGGTGGCATCCAATGACAGGTGCCACGTTGAAAGTCACTGAGCTCTTCAGTAAGGCCATTCTACTGCCAATGTTTGTCTATGGAGATTGCATGGCTGTGTGCTCGATTTTATACACCTGTCAGCAATGGGTGTGGCTGAAATAGCCGAATCCACTAATTTGAAGGAGTGTCCACATACTGCTGTATATCTATCTAGTGTAACTAGTGGACAGGTATGTATAGTGTAGGTGATGGTACATGTATGTTTGCCTGTATGTCTAATGTCCAATCTGTCATTGTGATTGCAGTACATGTCTTTCGGAACCTCAAAAATGACTTTGTAAACAAAAAGGTTGAATGACCATTGCTTAAATTAAGGTTTAATGAATGTCCTCATTTAACTAAATGCCACTGGTCCATAACCAAAAATACTGTATGTTCAGCTGTAAAAGATCAAAAACAAAACCTAAGAACGGGAAGCATAGAAATAGCTCACATAGAACAGATCTTCAGTTTCTTAGACTTGCTTTCAATGAGTGACAGATCTATAACTCACATTTCTATGTGAATTTGGTCGGGTCACCCAAAAAGTTAGAGGGAGAATTACTAGAGCAAATCATGTATCTTTTCAAAACAAATAAAAACGATTCCAACCAAAAGTATTCAGACCCCCTTGACTTTTTCCACATTTTGTTACGTTACATCCTTATTCTAAAATTGATTAAATAAATAAAAATCCTCATCAATCTACACACAATACCCTATAATGACAAAGCGAAAACAGGTTTGTAGAAATGTTTGCAAATATAAAATACCTTATTTACATAAGTATTCAGACCCTTTGCTATGAGACCCAAAATTGAGCTCAGGTGCATCCTGTTTCCATTGATCATCCTTGAGATGTTTCTACAACTTGATTGGAGTCCACCTGTGGTAAATTCAATTGATTGGACATGATTTGGAAAGGCACACACCTGTCTATATAAAGTCCCACAGTTGACAGTGCATGACAGAGCAAAAACCAAGCCATGAGGTCGAAGGAATTGTCTGTAGAGCTCCGAGACAGGACTGTGTCGAGGCACAGATCTGGGGAAGGGTACCAAAAAATGTCTGCAGCATTGAAGGTCCCCCCAAGAACACAGTGGCCTTCACCATTGTTAAACGGAAGAAGTTTGGAACCACCAAGACTCTTCCTAGAGCTGGCCGCCCGGCCAAACTGAGCAATCGGAGGAGAAGGGCCTTGGTCAGGGAGTTGACCTAGAACCCGATGGTCACTCTGACAGAGCTCTAGAGTTCCTCTGTGGAGATGGGAGAACCTTCCAAAAGGACAACCATCTCTGCAGCACTCCACCAATCAGGCCTTTATGGTAGAGTGGCCAGACGGAAGCCACTCCTCAGTAGAAGCACATGACAGCCCGCTTGGAGTTTGCCAAAAGTCACCTAAAGGACTCAGACCATGATAAACAAGATTCTCTGGTCTGATGAAACCAAGATTGACCTCTTTGTTCTGAATGCCAAGCGTCACATCTGGAGAAAACCTGGCACCATCCCTACGGTGAAGCATGGTGGTGGCAGCATCATGCTGTGGGGATGTTTTTCAGCGGCAGGGACTGGGAGACTTGTCAGGATCGAGGGAAAGATGTACAGAGAGATCCTTGATGAAAACCTGCTCCAGAGCGCTCAGGACCTCAGACTGGGGCGAAGGTTCACTTTCCAACAGGATAACGACCCTAAGCACACAGCCAAGACAATGCAGGAGTGGCTTCGGGACAAGTCTCTGAAAGTCCTTTAGTTGCCCATCCAGAGCCTGGACTTGAACCCGATCGAACATCTCTGGAGAAACCTGAAAATAGCTGTGCAGCGACGCTCCCCATCCAACCTGACAGAGCTTGAGAGGATCTGCAGAGAAGAATGGGAGAAACTCCCCAAATACAGGTGTCCCAATCTTGTGCATCATACCCAAGAAGACTCGAGGCTGTAATCGCTGCCAAAGGTGCTTCAACAAAGTACTGAGTAAAGGGTCAGCATACTTATGTAAATGTGACATGTCAATTGAATTATTTTTATTAATTTGCAAAAATGTCTAACTACCTGTTTTTGCTTTGTCATTATGGTGTATTGTGTATAGATTGATGACGGGAAAAAACAATTTAATCCATTTTAGAATAATTCTGTAACGTAAGAAAATGTGGAAAGAGTCAAGGGGTCTGAATACTTTCCGAAGGCACTGTATGTCAGTCAGGATGAGGAGACCAGGATGGTGAATAAGGAGCATCTCAGTCTCTCTCCACACAGTCAGGATGCATCCCAAATGGCACCCTATTCCCTATATAGTGCACTACTTTAGACCAGAGAATGGCACCCTATTCCCTATATAGTGCACTACTTTAGACCAGAGAATGGCACCCTATTCCCTATATAGTGCACTACTTTAGACCAGAGAATGGCACCCTATTCCCTATATAGTGCACTACTCTTGACCAGGCCCGAAAGGACTATATAGGGAATAGGGTGCTGTTTGGGACTCAGTCACAGTCAGTCAGTCAGTCCCTCAGGTCCTCAGCAACCAGGGAGGGAGAGAGACGACACCCTCAGCCCCACAGACAGGGAGGGGTTAACAGTCAGTCAACACTGGATCTGTCCTGGTCCTCGCCTGGCTGGAAAGAGGAGGAGGACAGAGAGAAAGGGAGAGATATATATAAATAGAAAGAGAGAGCACCCTGCCCTCAGCTGACAGACACACAGACGTCTTCCCTCCCTGCAGTTCCCCTTCCGGCCAGCTGGGGGGGCTCTCATGTATCTCTGTCTGTCTCTAGGAACTCTCCAGGGCATCCAGAACCTTCATGATCTGCTGTTTGATGGCCTTGGTTGCGTCGCCCGCGTTGGGGATTAGATACCTGCAGAAAGAGAGAGGAGGAGAGGAACAGCACAGAGACTGTTAGACTGATAGCACAGAGACTGTTAGACTGATAACACAGAGATTTAACACTGACAGCACAGAGATTGTTAAGACTGACAGCACAGAGACTGTTAACACTGACAGCACAGAGACTATTAAACTGACAGCACAGAGACTGTTAAGACTGACAGCACAGAGACTGTTAAGACTGACAGCACAGAGACTGTTAAAAATGACAGCACAGAGACTGTTAGCCTGACAGCACAGAGACTGTTAGCCTGACAGCACAGAGACTGTTAGACTGATAGCACAAAGATGGTTAGACTGACAGCACAGAGGCCCCATAGACTGTTAGACTGATAGCACAGAGACTGTTAGACTGATAACACAGAGATTTAACACTGACAGCACAGAGATTGTTAAGACAGACAGACAGCACAGAGACTGTTAAGACTGACAGCACAGAGACTGTTAACACTGACAGCACAGAGACTATTAAACTGACAGCACAGAGACTGTTAAGACTGACAGCACAGAGACTGTTAAGACTGACAGCACAGAGACTGTTAAGACTGACAGCACAGAGACTTCTAGACTGACAGCACAGAGACTTCTAGACTGACAGCACAGAGACTTCTAACTGACAGCACAGAGACTTCTAGACTGACAGCACAGAGACTTCTAGACTGACAGCACAGAGACTTCTAACTGACAGCACAGAGACTTCTAGACTGACAGCACAGAGACTTCTAACTGACAGCACAGAGACTTCTAGACTGACAGCACAGAGACTTCTAGACTGACAGCACAGAGACTTCTAGACTGACAGCACAGAGACTGATAGACTGACAGCACAGAGACTGATAGACTGACAGCACAGAGACTGATAGACTGACAGCACAGAGACTGATAGACTGACAGCACAGAGACTGATAGACTGACAGCACAGAGACTGTTAGACTGATAGCACAGAGGGACTAGAGACTGTTAGACTGATAGCACAGAGACTGTTAGACTGATAGCCCAGAGACTGTTAGACTGATAGCCCAGAGACTGTTAGACTGATAGCACAGAGACTGTTAGACTGATAGCACAGAGACTGTTAGACTGATAGCACAGAGACTGTTAGACTGATAGCACAGAGGGACCAGAGACTGATAGACTGACAGCACAGAGACTGTTAGACTGATAGCACAGAGACTGTTAGACTTATAGCCCAGAGACTGTTAGACTGATAGCCCAGAGACTGTTAGACTGATAGCACAGAGACTGTTAGACTGATAGCACAGAGACTGTTAGACTGATAGCACAGAGACTGTTAGACTGATAGCCCAGAGACTGTTAGACTGATAGCACAGAGGGACCAGAGACTGTTAGACTGATAGCACAGAGACTGTTAGACTGATAGCCCAGAGACTGTTAGACTGATAGCACAGAGGGACTAGAGACTGTTAGACTGATAGCACAGAGGGACCAGAGACTGTTAGACTGATAGCACAGAGACTGTTAGACTGATAGCCCAGAGACTGTTAGACTGATAGCACAGAGGGACTAGAGACTGTTAGACTGATAGCACAGAGACTGTTAGACTGATAGCCCAGAGACTGTTAGACTGATAGCCCAGAGACTGTTAGACTGATAGCACAGAGACTGTTAGACTGATAGCACATAGACTGTTAGACTGATAGCACAGAGACTGTTAGACTGATAGCCCAGAGACTGTTAGACTGATAGCACAGAGACTGCTAGACTGATAGCCCAGAGACTGTGAGACTGTTAGACTGATAGCACAGATGGACCAGAGACTGTTAGACTGATAACACAGAGACTGTTAGACTGACAGCACAGAGACTGTTAGACTGACAGCACAGAGACTGTTAGACTGACAGCACAGAGACGGTTAGACTGACAGCACAGAGACTGTTAGACTGATAGCCCAGAGACTGTTAGACTGATAGCACAGAGACAGTCAGACGGACAGCACAGACTGTTAGACTGACAGCACAGAGACTGCTGGACAGACAGCACAGAGACTGATAGACTGACAGCACAGAGACTGATAGACTGACAGCACAGAGACTGATAGACTGACAGCACAGAGACTGATAGACTGACAGCACAGAGATTGATAGACTGATAAAGACTGTCAGACTGACAGCACAGAGACTGTTAGAGACTGACAGCACAGAGACTGTTAGCCTGACAGCACAGAGACTGTTAAAAATGACAGCACAGAGACTGTTAGCCTGACAGCACAGAGACTGTTAGACTGATAGCACAAAGATGGTTAGACTGACAGCACAGAGGCCCCATAGACTGTTAGACTGATAGCACAGAGACTGTTAGACTGATAACACAGAGATTTAACACTGACAGCACAGAGATTGTTAAGACAGACAGACAGCACAGAGACTGTTAAGACTGACAGCACAGAGACTGTTAACACTGACAGCACAGAGACTATTAAACTGACAGCACAGAGACTGTTAAGACTGACAGCACAGAGACTGTTAAGACTGACAGCACAGAGACTGTTAAGACTGACAGCACAGAGACTTCTAGACTGACAGCACAGAGACTTCTAGACTGACAGCACAGAGACTTCTAACTGACAGCACAGAGACTTCTAGACTGACAGCACAGAGACTTCTAGACTGACAGCACAGAGACTTCTAACTGACAGCACAGAGACTTCTAGACTGACAGCACAGAGACTTCTAACTGACAGCACAGAGACTTCTAGACTGACAGCACAGAGACTTCTAGACTGACAGCACAGAGACTTCTAGACTGACAGCACAGAGACTGATAGACTGACAGCACAGAGACTGATAGACTGACAGCACAGAGACTGATAGACTGACAGCACAGAGACTGATAGACTGACAGCACAGAGACTGATAGACTGACAGCACAGAGACTGTTAGACTGATAGCACAGAGGGACTAGAGACTGTTAGACTGATAGCACAGAGACTGTTAGACTGATAGCCCAGAGACTGTTAGACTGATAGCCCAGAGACTGTTAGACTGATAGCACAGAGACTGTTAGACTGATAGCACAGAGACTGTTAGACTGATAGCACAGAGACTGTTAGACTGATAGCACAGAGGGACCAGAGACTGATAGACTGACAGCACAGAGACTGTTAGACTGATAGCACAGAGACTGTTAGACTGATAGCCCAGAGACTGTTAGACTGATAGCACAGAGACTGTTAGACTGATAGCACAGAGACTGTTAGACTGATAGCACAGAGACTGTTAGACTGATAGCCCAGAGACTGTTAGACTGATAGCACAGAGGGACCAGAGACTGTTAGACTGATAGCACAGAGACTGTTAGACTGATAGCCCAGAGACTGTTAGACTGATAGCACAGAGGGACTAGAGACTGTTAGACTGATAGCACAGAGGGACCAGAGACTGTTAGACTGATAGCCCAGAGACTGTTAGACTGATAGCACAGAGGGACTAGAGACTGTTAGACTGATAGCACAGAGACTGTTAGACTGATAGCCCAGAGACTGTTAGACTGATAGCACAGAGACTGTTAGACTGATAGCCCAGAGACTGTTAGACTGATAGCACAGAGACTGCTAGACTGATAGCCCAGAGACTGTGAGACTGTTAGACTGATAGCACAGATGGACCAGAGACTGTTAGACTGATAACACAGAGACTGTTAGACTGACAGCACAGAGACTGTTAGACTGACAGCACAGAGACTGTTAGACTGACAGCACAGAGACTGTTAGACTGATAGCCCAGAGACTGTTAGACTGATAGCACAGAGACAGTCAGACGGACAGCACAGACTGTTAGACTGACAGCACAGAGACTGCTGGACTGACAGCACAGAGACTGATAGACTGACAGCACAGAGACTGATAGACTGACAGCACAGAGACTGATAGACTGACAGCACAGAGACTGATAGACTGATAAAGACTGTCAGACTGACAGCACAGAGACTGTTAGAGACTGACAGCACAGAGACTGTTAGCCTGACAGCACAGAGACTGTTAAAAATGACAGCACAGAGACTGTTAGCCTGACAGCACAGAGACTGTTAGACTGATAGCACAAAGATGGTTAGACTGACAGCACAGAGGCCCCATAGACTGTTAGACTGATAGCACAGAGACTGTTAGACTGATAGCGCAGAGACTGTTAGACTGATAGCCCAGAGACTGTTAGACTGATAGCCCAGAGACTGTTAGACTGATAGCACAGAGGGACCAGAGACTGTTAGTCTGAGAGCACAGAGACTGTTAGTCTGACAGCACAGAGACTGTTAAAGACTGATAGCACAAAAACTGTTAGACTGATAGCCCAGAGATGGTTAGACTGATAGCCCAGAGACTGTTAGACTGATAGCCGAGAGACTGTTAGTCTGACAGCACAGAGACTGTTAGTCTGACAGCACAGAGACTGTTAGACTGATAGCCCAGAGATGGTTAGATTGACAGCACAGAGGCCCCATAGACTGTTAGCACAGAGACTGTTAGACTGATAGCCCAGAGATGGTTAGACTGATAGCCCAGAGACGGTTAGACTGACAGCACAGAGGCCCCATAGACTGTTAGACTGATAGTCCAGAGGGACCAGAGTGTTAGACTGATAGCACAGAGACTGTTAGACTGATAGCACAGAGACTGTTAGACTGATAGCACAGAGGGACCAGAGACTGTTAGACTGATAGCACAGAGACTGTTAGACTGACAGCACAGAGACTGTTAGACTGATAGCACAGAGACTGTTAGACTGATAGCCCAGAGACTGTTAGACTGATAGCCCAGAGACTGTTAGACTGATAGCAGAGACTGTTAGACTGATAGCACAGAGACTGTTAGACTGATAGCACAGAGGGACTAGAGACTGTTAGACTGATAGCACAGAGACTGTTAGACTGATAGCCCAGAGACTGTTAGACTGATAGCCCAGAGACTGTTAGACTGATAGCCCAGAGACTGTTAGACTGATAGCACAGAGGGACCAGAGACTGATAGACTGACAGCACAGAGACTGTTAGACTGATAGCACAGAGACTGTTAGACTTATAGCCCAGAGACTGTTAGACTGATAGCCCAGAGACTGTTAGACTGATAGCACAGATACTGTTAGACTGATAGCACAGAGACTGTTAGACTGATAGCACAGATACTGTTAGACTGATAGCACAGAGACTGTTAGACTGATAGCACAGAGGGACTAGAGACTGTTAGACTGATAGCACAGAGACTGTTAGACTGATAGCCCAGAGACTGTTAGACTGATAGCACAGAGGGACTAGAGACTGTTAGACTGATAGCCCAGAGACTGTTAGACTGATAGCCCAGAGACTGTTAGACTGATAGCACAGAGACTGTTAGACTGATAGCACATAGACTGTTAGACTGATAGCACAGAGACTGTTAGACTGATAGCACAGAGACTGTTAGACTGATAGCCCAGAGACTGTTAGACTGATAGCACAGAGACTGCTAGACTGATAGCCCAGAGACTGTGAGACTGTTAGACTGATAGCACAGATGGACCAGAGACTGTTAGACTGATAGCACAGAGACTGTTAGACTGACAGCACAGAGACTGTTAGACTGACAGCACAGAGACTGTTAGACTGACAGCACAGAGACTGTTAGACTGACAGCACAGAGACTGTTAGACTGATAGCCCAGAGACTGTTAGACTGATAGCCCAGAGACTGTTAGACTGATAGCCCAGAGACTGTTAGACTGATAGCACAGAGGGCCCAGAGACTGTTAGACTGATAGCACAGAGACTGTTAGACTGACAGCACAGAGACTGTTAGACTGATAGCGCAGAGGGACCAGAGACTGTTAGACTGATAGCGCAGAGTGACCAGAGATTGTTAGACTGATAGCACAGAGGGACCAGAGACTGATAGACTGATAGCACAGAGACTGGTAGACTGATAGCACAGAGACTGTTAGACTGATAGCACAGAGGGACCATATACTGTTAGACTGATAGCACAGAGACTGTTAGACTGACAGCACAGAGGGACTAGAGACTGTTAGACTGATAGCACAGAGACTGTTAGACTGATAGCACAGAGACTGTTAGACTGATAGCACAGAGACTGTTAGACTGATAGCACAGAGACTGTTAGACTGATAGCACAGAGGGACCAGAGAATGTTAGACTGATAGCACAGAGACTGTTAGACTGATAGCCCAGAGACTGTTAGACTGATAGCACAGAGACTGTTAGACTGATAGCAGAGAGACTGTTAGACTGATAGCACAGAGACTGTTAGACTGATAGCACAGAGGGACTAGAGACTGTTAGACTGATAGCACAGAGACTGTTAGACTGATAGCCCAGAGACTGTTAGACTGATAGCACAGAGACTGTTAGACTGATAGCCCAGAGACTGTTAGACTGATAGCACAGAGACTGTTAGACTGATAGCCCAGAGACTGTTAGACTGATAGCACAGAGACTGTTAGACTGATAGCCCAGAGACTGTGAGACTGTTAGACAGATAGCACAGATGGACCAGAGACTGTTAGACTGATAGCACAGAGACTGTTATACTGATAGCACAGAGACTGTTAGACTGATAGCCCAGAGACTGTTAGACTGATAGCCCAGAGACTGTTAGACTGATAGCACAGAGACTGTTAGACTGATAGCCCAGAGACTGTTAGACTGATAGCCCAGAGACTGTTAGACTGATAGCACAGAGGGACCAGAGACTGATAGACTGATAGCACAGAGACTGTTAGACTGATAGCACATAGGGACTAGAGACTGTTAGACTGATAGCACAGAGACTGTTAGACTGATAGCCCAGAGACTGTTAGACTGATAGCACAGAGGGACCAGAGACTGTTAGACTGATAGCACAGAGACTGTTAGACTGATAGCACAGAGACTGTTAGACTGATAGCACAGAGACTGTTAGACTGATAGCCCAGAGACTGTTGGACTGATAGCACAGAGGGACCAGAGACTGTTAGACTGATAGCACAGAGACTGTTAGACTGATAGCACAGAGACTGTTAGACTGATAGCACAGAGACTGTGAGACTGTTAGACTGATAGCACAGAGGGACCAGAGACTGATAGACTGATAGCACAGAGACTGTTAGACTGATAGCACAGAGACTGTTAGACTGATAGCACAGAGGGACCAGAGACTGTTAGACTGATAAAACAGAGACTGTTAGACTGACAGCACAGAGACTGTTCGACTGATAGCCATGAGACGGTTAGACTGATAGCCCAGAGACTGTTAGACTGATAGCACAGAGGGACCAGAGACTGATAGACTGATAGCACAGAGACTGTTAGACTGATAGCACAGAGACTGTTAGACTGATAGCACAGAGACTGTTAGACTGATAGCCCAGAGACTGTTAGACTGATAGCCCAGAGACTGTTAGACTGATAGCACAGAGGGACCAGAGACTGTTAGACTGATAGCACAGATACTGTTAGACTGATAGCCCAGAGACTGTTAGACTGATAGCACAGAGGGACCAGAGACTGATAGACTGATAGCACAGAGACTGTTAGACTGATAGCACAGAGACTGTTAGACTGATAGCACAGAGACTGTTAGACTGATAGCACAGAGACTGTTAGACTGACAGCACAGAAACTGTTCGACTGATAGCCCAGAGACTGTTCGACTGATAGCCCAGAGACTGTTAGACTGATAGCACAGAGGGACCAGATACTGTTAGACTGATAGCACAGAGACTGTTAGACTGACAGCACAGAGGGACTAGAGACTGTTAGACTGATAGCACAGAGACTGTTAGACTGATAGCACAGAGACTGTTAGACTGATAGCACAGAGACTGTTAGACTGATAGCACAGAGACTGTTAGACTGATAGCCCAGAGACTGTTAGACTGATAGCACAGAGACTGTTAGACTGATAGCACAGAGACTGTTAGACTGATAGCACAGAGACTGTTAGACTGATAGCAGAGAGACTGTTAGACTGATAGCACAGAGACTGTTAGACTGATAGCACAGAGACTGTTAGACTGATAGCAGAGAGACTGTTAGACTGATAGCCCAGAGACTGTTAGACTGATAGCACAGAGACTGTTAGACTGATAGCCCAGAGACTGTGAGACTGTTAGACAGATAGCACAGATGGACCAGAGACTGTTAGACTGATAGCACAGAGACTGTTAGACTGACAGCACAGAGACTGTTATAATGACAGCACAGAGACTGTTAGACTGACAGCACAGAGACTGTTATACTGATAGCACAGAGACTGTTAGACTGATAGCCCAGAGACTGTTAGACTGATAGCCCAGAGACTGTTAGACTGATAGCACAGAGGGACCAGAGACTGATAGACTGATAGCACAGAGACTGTTAGACTGATAGCACATAGGGACTAGAGACTGTTAGACTGATAGCACAGAGACTGTTAGACTGATCGCCCAGAGACTGTTAGACTGATAGCACAGAGGGACCAGAGACTGTTAGACTGATAGCACAGAGACTGTTAGACTGATAGCACAGAGACTGTTAGACTGATAGCCCAGAGACTGTTAGACTGATAGCCCAGAGACTGTTAGACTGATAGCACAGAGGGACCAGAGACTGTTAGACTGATAGCACATAGACTGTTAGACTGATAGCACAGAGACTGTTAGACTGATAGCACAGAGACTGTGAGACTGTTAGACTGATAGCACAGAGGGACCAGAGACTGATAGACTGATAGCACAGAGACTGTTAGACTGATAGCACAGAGACGGTTAGACTGATAGCACAGAGGGACCAGAGACTGTTAGACTGACAGCACAGAGACTGTTCGACTGATAGCCCAGAGACGGTTAGACTGATAGCCCAGAGACTGTTAGACTGATAGCACAGAGGGACCAGAGACTGATAGACTGATAGCACAGAGACTGTTAGACTGATAGCACAGATACTGTTAGACTGATAGCACAGAGGGACCAGAGACTGTTAGACTGATAGCACAGAGACTGTTAGACTGATAGCACAGAGACTGTTAGACTGATAGCCCAGAGACTGTTAGACTGATAGCACAGAGGGACCAGAGACTGTTAGACTGATAGCACAGATACTGTTAGACTGATAGCCCAGAGACTGTTAGACTGATAGCACAGAGGGACCAGAGACTGATAGACTGATAGCACAGAGACTGTTAGACTGATAGCACAGAGGGACCAGAGACTGATAGCAGAGACTGTTAGACTGATAGCACAGAGACTGTTAGACTGATAGCACAGAGGGACCAGAGACTGATAGCACAGAGACTGTTAGACTGACAGCACAGAGACTGTTATACCGATAGCACAGAGACTGTTAGACTGACAGCACAGAGACTGTTAGACTGATAGCACAGAGACTGTTAGACTGATAGCCCAGAGACTGTTAGACTGATAGCACAGAGGGACCAGAGACTGATAGCACAGAGACTGTTAGACTGATAGCACAGAGACTGTTAGACTGATAGCACAGAGACTGTTAGACTGATAGCACAGAGACTGTTAGACTGACAGCACAGAAACTGTTCGACTGATAGCCCAGAGACTGTTCGACTGATAGCCCAGAGACTGTTAGACTGATAGCACAGAGGGACCAGATACTGTTAGACTGATAGCACAGAGACTGTTAGACTGACAGCACAGAGGGACTAGAGACTGTTAGACTGATAGCACAGAGACTGTTAGACTGATAGCACAGAGACTGTTAGACTGATAGCACAGAGACTGTTAGACTGATAGCACAGAGACTGTTAGACTGATAGCACAGAGACTGTTAGACTGATAGCCCAGAGACTGTTAGACTGATAGCACAGAGACTGTTAGACTGATAGCACAGAGACTGTTAGACTGATAGCACAGAGACTGTTAGACTGATAGCAGAGAGACTGTTAGACTGATAGCACAGAGACTGTTAGACTGATAGCACAGAGGGACTAGAGACTGTTAGACTGATAGCACAGAGACTGTTAGACTGATAGCCCAGAGACTGTTAGACTGATAGCACAGAGGGACTAGAGACTGTTAGACTGATAGCACAGAGACTGTTAGACTGATAGCCCAGAGACTGTTAGACTGATAGCACAGAGACTGTTAGACTGATAGCACAGAGACTGTTAGACTGATAGCACAGAGACTGTTAGACTGATAGCCCAGAGACTGTTAGACTGATAGCACAGAGACTGTTAGACTGATAGCCCAGAGACTGTGAGACTGTTAGACAGATAGCACAGATGGACCAGAGACTGTTAGACTGATAGCACAGAGACTGTTAGACTGACAGCACAGAGACTGTTATACTGACAGCACAGAGACTGTTAGACTGACAGCACAGAGACTGTTATACTGATAGCACAGAGACTGTTAGACTGATAGCCCAGAGACTGTTAGACTGATAGCCCAGAGACTGTTAGACTGATAGCACAGAGGGACCAGAGACTGATAGACTGATAGCACAGAGACTGTTAGACTGATAGCACATAGGGACTAGAGACTGTTAGACTGATAGCCCAGAGACTGTTAGACTGATAGCACAGAGGGACCAGAGACTGTTAGACTGATAGCACAGAGACTGTTAGACTGATAGCACAGAGACTGTTAGACTGATAGCCCAGAGACTGTTAGACTGATAGCCCAGAGACTGTTAGACTGATAGCACAGAGGGACCAGAGACTGTTAGACTGAAAGCACATAGACTGTTAGACTGATAGCACAGAGACTGTTAGACTGATAGCACAGAGACTGTGAGACTGTTAGACTGATAGCACAGAGGGACCAGAGACTGATAGCACAGAGACTGTTAGACTGATAGCACAGAGACGGTTAGACTGATAGCACAGAGGGACCAGAGACTGTTAGACTGATAGCACAGAGACTGTTAGACTGACAGCACAGAGACTGTTCGACTGATAGCCCAGAGACGGTTAGACTGATAGCCCAGAGACTGTTAGACTGATAGCACAGAGGGACCAGAGACTGATAGACTGATAGCACAGAGACTGTTAGACTGATAGCACAGATACTGTTAGACTGATAGCACAGAGGGACCAGAGACTGTTAGACTGATAGCACAGAGACTGTTAGACTGATAGCCCAGAGACTGTTAGACTGATAGCACAGAGACTGTTAGACTGATAGCCCAGAGACTGTTAGACTGATAGCACAGAGACTGTTAGACTGATAGCCCAGAGACTGTTAGACTGATAGCACAGAGACTGTTAGACTGATAGCCCAGAGACTGTGAGACTGTTAGACAGATAGCACAGATGGACCAGAGACTGTTACACTGATAGCACAGAGACTGTTATACTGATAGCACATAGACTGTTAGACTGATAGCCCAGAGACTGTTAGACTGATAGCCCAGAGACTGTTAGACTGATAGCACAGAGACTGTTAGACTGATAGCCCAGAGACTGTTAGACTGATAGCCCAGAGACTGTTAGACTGATAGCACAGAGGGACCAGAGACTGATAGACTGATAGCACAGAGACTGTTAGACTGATAGCACATAGGGACTAGAGACTGTTAGACTGATAGCACAGAGACTGTTAGACTGATAGCCCAGAGACTGTTAGACTGATAGCACAGAGGGACCAGAGACTGTTAGACTGATAGCACAGAGACTGTTAGACTGATAGCACAGAGACTGTTAGACTGATAGCACAGAGACTGTTAGACTGATAGCCCAGAGACTGTTGGACTGATAGCACAGAGGGACCAGAGACTGTTAGACTGATAGCACAGAGACTGTTAGACTGATAGCACAGAGACTGTTAGACTGATAGCACAGAGACTGTGAGACTGTTAGACTGATAGCACAGAGGGACCAGAGACTGATAGACTGATAGCACAGAGACTGTTAGACTGATAGCACAGAGACTGTTAGACTGATAGCACAGAGGGACCAGAGACTGTTAGACTGATAAAACAGAGACTGTTAGACTGACAGCACAGAGACTGTTCGACTGATAGCCCAGAGACGGTTAGACTGATAGCCCAGAGACTGTTAGACTGATAGCACAGAGGGACCAGAGACTGATAGACTGATAGCACAGAGACTGTTAGACTGATAGCACAGATACTGTTAGACTGATAGCACAGAGGGACCAGAGACTGTTAGACTGATAGCACAGAGACTGTTAGACTGATAGCACAGAGACTGTTAGACTGATAGCCCAGAGACTGTTAGACTGATAGCCCAGAGACTGTTAGACTGATAGCACAGAGGGACCAGAGACTGTTAGACTGATAGCACAGATACTGTTAGACTGATAGCCCAGAGACTGTTAGACTGATAGCACAGAGGGACCAGAGACTGATAGACTGATAGCACAGAGACTGTTAGACTGATAGCACAGAGACTGTTAGACTGATAGCACAGAGACTGTTAGACTGATAGCACAGAGACTGTTAGACTGACAGCACAGAAACTGTTCGACTGATAGCCCAGAGACTGTTCGACTGATAGCCCAGAGACTGTTAGACTGATAGCACAGAGGGACCAGATACTGTTAGACTGATAGCACAGAGACTGTTAGACTGACAGCACAGAGGGACTAGAGACTGTTAGACTGATAGCACAGAGACTGTTAGACTGATAGCCCAGAGACGGTTAGACTGATAGCCCAGAGACTGTTAGACTGATAGCACAGAGGGACCAGAGACTGATAGACTGATAGCACAGAGACTGTTAGACTGATAGCACAGATACTGTTAGACTGATAGCACAGAGGGACCAGAGACTGTTAGACTGATAGCACAGAGACTGTTAGACTGATAGCACAGAGACTGTTAGACTGATAGCCCAGAGACTGTTAGACTGATAGCCCAGAGACTGTTAGACTGATAGCACAGAGGGACCAGAGACTGTTAGACTGATAGCACAGATACTGTTAGACTGATAGCCCAGAGACTGTTAGACTGATAGCACAGAGGGACCAGAGACTGATAGACTGATAGCACAGAGACTGTTAGACTGATAGCACAGAGGGACCAGAGACTGATAGCAGAGACTGTTAGACTGATAGCACAGAGACTGTTAGACTGATAGCACAGAGGGACCAGAGACTGATAGCACAGAGACTGTTAGACTGATAGCACAGAGACTGTTAGACTGATAGCACAGAGACTGTTAGACTGATAGCACAGAGACTGTTAGACTGACAGCACAGAAACTGTTCGACTGATAGCCCAGAGACTGTTCGACTGATAGCCCAGAGACTGTTAGACTGATAGCACAGAGGGACCAGATACTGTTAGACTGATAGCACAGAGACTGTTAGACTGACAGCACAGAGGGACTAGAGACTGTTAGACTGATAGCACAGAGACTGTTAGACTGATAGCACAGAGACTGTTAGACTGATAGCACAGAGACTGTTAGACTGATAGCACAGAGACTGTTAGACTGATAGCACAGAGACTGTTAGACTGATAGCCCAGAGACTGTTAGACTGATAGCACAGAGACTGTTAGACTGATAGCACAGAGACTGTTAGACTGATAGCAGAGAGACTGTTAGACTGATAGCACAGAGACTGTTAGACTGATAGCACAGAGGGACTAGAGACTGTTAGACTGATAGCACAGAGACTGTTAGACTGATAGCCCAGAGACTGTTAGACTGATAGCACAGAGGGACTAGAGACTGTTAGACTGATAGCACAGAGACTGTTAGACTGATAGCCCAAAGACTGTTAGACTGATAGCACAGAGACTGTTAGACTGATAGCACAGAGACTGTTAGACTGATAGCACAGAGACTGTTAGACTGATAGCCCAGAGACTGTTAGACTGATAGCACAGAGACTGTTAGACTGATAGCCCAGAGACTGTGAGACTGTTAGACAGATAGCACAGATGGACCAGAGACTGTTAGACTGATAGCACAGAGACTGTTAGACTGACAGCACAGAGACTGTTATACTGACAGCACAGAGACTGTTAGACTGACAGCACAGAGACTGTTATACTGATAGCACAGAGACTGTTAGACTGATAGCCCAGAGACTGTTAGACTGATAGCCCAGATACTGTTAGACTGATAGCACAGAGGGACCAGAGACTGATAGACTGATAGCACAGAGACTGTTAGACTGATAGCACATAGGGACTAGAGACTGTTAGACTGATAGCCCAGAGACTGTTAGACTGATAGCCCAGAGACTGTTAGACTGATAGCACAGAGGGACCAGAGACTGTTAGACTGATAGCACAGAGACTGTTAGACTGATAGCACAGAGACTGTTAGACTGATAGCCCAGAGACTGTTAGACTGATAGCCCAGAGACTGTTAGACTGATAGCACAGAGGGACCAGAGACTGTTAGACTGATAGCACATAGACTGTTAGACTGATAGCACAGAGACTGTTAGACTGATAGCACAGAGACTGTGAGACTGTTAGACTGATAGCACAGAGGGACCAGAGACTGATAGCACAGAGACTGTTAGACTGATAGCACAGAGACGGTTAGACTGATAGCACAGAGGGACCAGAGACTGTTAGACTGATAGCACAGAGACTGTTAGACTGACAGCACAGAGACTGTTCGACTGATAGCCCAGAGACGGTTAGACTGATAGCCCAGAGACTGTTAGACTGATAGCACAGAGGGACCAGAGACTGATAGACTGATAGCACAGAGACTGTTAGACTGATAGCACAGATACTGTTAGACTGATAGCACAGAGGGACCAGAGACTGTTAGACTGATAGCACAGAGACTGTTAGACTGATAGCACAGAGACGGTTAGACTGATAGCACAGAGGGACCAGAGACTGTTAGACTGATAGCACAGAGACTGTTAGACTGACAGCACAGAGACTGTTCGACTGATAGCCCAGAGACGGTTAGACTGATAGCCCAGAGACTGTTAGACTGATAGCACAGAGGGACCAGAGACTGATAGACTGATAGCACAGAGACTGTTAGACTGATAGCACAGATACTGTTAGACTGATAGCACAGAGGGACCAGAGACTGTTAGACTGATAGCACAGAGACTGTTAGACTGATAGCCCAGAGACTGTTAGACTGATAGCACAGAGACTGTTAGACTGATAGCCCAGAGACTGTTAGACTGATAGCACAGAGACTGTTAGACTGATAGCCCAGAGACTGTTAGACTGATAGCACAGAGACTGTTAGACTGATAGCCCAGAGACTGTGAGACTGTTAGACAGATAGCACAGATGGACCAGAGACTGTTACACTGATAGCACAGAGACTGTTATACTGATAGCACAGAGACTGTTAGACTGATAGCCCAGAGACTGTTAGACTGATAGCCCAGAGACTGTTAGACTGATAGCACAGAGACTGTTAGACTGATAGCCCAGAGACTGTTAGACTGATAGCCCAGAGACTGTTAGACTGATAGCACAGAGGGACCAGAGACTGATAGACTGATAGCACAGAGACTGTTAGACTGATAGCACATAGGGACTAGAGACTGTTAGACTGATAGCACAGAGACTGTTAGACTGATAGCCCAGAGACTGTTAGACTGATAGCACAGAGGGACCAGAGACTGTTAGACTGATAGCACAGAGACTGTTAGACTGATAGCACAGAGACTGTTAGACTGATAGCACAGAGACTGTTAGACTGATAGCCCAGAGACTGTTGGACTGATAGCACAGAGGGACCAGAGACTGTTAGACTGATAGCACAGAGACTGTTAGACTGATAGCACAGAGACTGTTAGACTGATAGCACAGAGACTGTGAGACTGTTAGACTGATAGCACAGAGGGACCAGAGACTGATAGACTGATAGCACAGAGACTGTTAGACTGATAGCACAGAGACTGTTAGACTGATAGCACAGAGGGACCAGAGACTGTTAGACTGATAAAACAGAGACTGTTAGACTGACAGCACAGAGACTGTTCGACTGATAGCCCAGAGACGGTTAGACTGATAGCCCAGAGACTGTTAGACTGATAGCACAGAGGGACCAGAGACTGATAGACTGATAGCACAGAGACTGTTAGACTGATAGCACAGATACTGTTAGACTGATAGCACAGAGGGACCAGAGACTGTTAGACTGATAGCACAGAGACTGTTAGACTGATAGCACAGAGACTGTTAGACTGATAGCCCAGAGACTGTTAGACTGATAGCCCAGAGACTGTTAGACTGATAGCACAGAGGGACCAGAGACTGTTAGACTGATAGCACAGATACTGTTAGACTGATAGCCCAGAGACTGTTAGACTGATAGCACAGAGGGACCAGAGACTGATAGACTGATAGCACAGAGACTGTTAGACTGATAGCACAGAGACTGTTAGACTGATAGCACAGAGACTGTTAGACTGATAGCACATAGACTGTTAGACTGACAGCACAGAAACTGTTCGACTGATAGCCCAGAGACTGTTCGACTGATAGCCCAGAGACTGTTAGACTGATAGCACAGAGGGACCAGATACTGTTAGACTGATAGCACAGAGACTGTTAGACTGACAGCACAGAGGGACTAGAGACTGTTAGACTGATAGCACAGAGACTGTTAGACTGATAGCCCAGAGACGGTTAGACTGATAGCCCAGAGACTGTTAGACTGATAGCACAGAGGGACCAGAGACTGATAGACTGATAGCACAGAGACTGTTAGACTGATAGCACAGATACTGTTAGACTGATAGCACAGAGGGACCAGAGACTGTTAGACTGATAGCACAGAGACTGTTAGACTGATAGCACAGAGACTGTTAGACTGATAGCTCAGAGACTGTTAGACTGATAGCCCAGAGACTGTTAGACTGATAGCACAGAGGGACCAGAGACTGTTAGACTGATAGCCCAGATACTGTTAGACTGATAGCCCAGAGACTGTTAGACTGATAGCACAGAGGGACCAGAGACTGATAGACTGATAGCACAGAGACTGTTAGACTGATAGCACAGAGACTGTTAGACTGATAGCACAGAGACTGTTAGACTGATAGCACAGAGACTGTTAGACTGACAGCACAGAAACTGTTCGACTGATAGCCCAGAGAATGTTCGACTGATAGCCCAGAGACTGTTAGACTGATAGCACAGAGGGACCAGATACTGTTAGACTGATAGCACAGAGACTGTTAGACTGACAGCACAGAGGGACTAGAGACTGTTAGACTGATAGCACAGAGACTGTTAGACTGATAGCACAGAGACTGTTAGACTGGTAGCACAGAGACTGTTAGACTGATAGCACAGAGACTGTTAGACTGATAGCACAGAGACTGTTAGACTGATAGCCCAGAGACTGTTAGACTGATAGCACAGAGACTGTTAGACTGATAGCACAGAGACTGTTAGACTGATAGCACAGAGACTGTTAGACTGATAGCAGAGAGACTGTTAGACTGATAGCACAGAGACTGTTAGACTGATAGCCCAGAGACTGTTAGACTGATAGCACAGAGACTGTTAGACTGATAGCCCAGAGACTGTGAGACTGTTGGACAGATAGCACAGATGGACCAGAGACTGTTAGACTGATAGCACAGAGACTGTTAGACTGACAGCACAGAGACTGTTATACTGACAGCACAGAGACTGTTAGACTGACAGCACAGAGACTGTTATACTGATAGCACAGAGACTGTTAGACTGATAGCCCAGAGACTGTTAGACTGATAGCCCAGAGACTGTTAGACTGATAGCACAGAGGGACCAGAGACTGATAGACTGATAGCACAGAGACTGTTAGACTGATAGCACATAGGGACTAGAGACTGTTAGACTGATAGCACAGAGACTGTTAGACTGATCGCCCAGAGACTGTTAGACTGATAGCACAGAGGGACCAGAGACTGTTAGACTGATAGCACAGAGACTGTTAGACTGATAGCACAGAGACTGTTAGACTGATAGCCCAGAGACTGTTAGACTGATAGCCCAGAGACTGTTAGACTGATAGCACAGAGGGACCAGAGACTGTTAGACTGATAGCACATAGACTGTTAGACTGATAGCACAGAGACTGTTAGACTGATAGCACAGAGACTGTGAGACTGTTAGACTGATAGCACAGAGGGACCAGAGACTGATAGACTGATAGCACAGAGACTGTTAGACTGATAGCACAGAGACGGTTAGACTGATAGCACAGAGGGACCAGAGACTGTTAGACTGACAGCACAGAGACTGTTCGACTGATAGCCCAGAGACGGTTAGACTGATAGCCCAGAGACTGTTAGACTGATAGCACAGAGGGACCAGAGACTGATAGACTGATAGCACAGAGACTGTTAGACTGATAGCACAGATACTGTTAGACTGATAGCACAGAGGGACCAGAGACTGTTAGACTGATAGCACAGAGACTGTTAGACTGATAGCACAGAGACTGTTAGACTGATAGCCCAGAGACTGTTAGACTGATAGCACAGAGGGACCAGAGACTGTTAGACTGATAGCACAGATACTGTTAGACTGATAGCCCAGAGACTGTTAGACTGATAGCACAGAGGGACCAGAGACTGATAGACTGATAGCACAGAGACTGTTAGACTGATAGCACAGAGGGACCAGAGACTGATAGCAGAGACTGTTAGACTGATAGCACAGAGACTGTTAGACTGATAGCACAGAGGGACCAGAGACTGATAGCACAGAGACTGTTAGACTGATAGCACAGAGACTGTTAGACTGACAGCACAGAGACTGTTATACCGATAGCACAGAGACTGTTAGACTGACAGCACAGAGACTGTTAGACTGATAGCACAGAGACTGTTAGACTGATAGCCCAGAGACTGTTAGACTGATAGCACAGAGGGACCAGAGACTGATAGCACAGATACTGTTAGACTGATAGCACAGAGACTGTTAGACTGATAGCACAGAGACTGTTAGACTGATAGCACAGAGACTGTTAGACTGACAGCACAGAAACTGTTCGACTGATAGCCCAGAGACTGTTAGACTGATAGCCCAGAGACTGTTAGACTGATAGCACAGAGGGACCAGAGACTGATAGCACAGAGACTGTTAGACTGATAGCACAGAGACTGTTAGACTGATAGCACAGAGACTGTTAGACTGATAGCACAGAGACTGTTAGACTGACAGCACAGAAACTGTTCGACTGATAGCCCAGAGACTGTTCGACTGATAGCCCAGAGACTGTTAGACTGATAGCACAGAGGGACCAGATACTGTTAGACTGATAGCACAGAGACTGTTAGACTGACAGCACAGAGGGACTAGAGACTGTTAGACTGATAGCACAGAGACTGTTAGACTGATAGCACAGAGACTGTTAGACTGATAGCACAGAGACTGTTAGACTGATAGCACAGAGACTGTTAGACTGATAGCACAGAGACTGTTAGACTGATAGCCCAGAGACTGTTAGACTGATAGCACAGAGACTGTTAGACTGATAGCACAGAGACTGTTAGACTGATAGCAGAGAGACTGTTAGACTGATAGCACAGAGACTGTTAGACTGATAGCACAGAGGGACTAGAGACTGTTAGACTGATAGCACAGAGACTGTTAGACTGATAGCCCAGAGACTGTTAGACTGATAGCACAGAGGGACTAGAGACTGTTAGACTGATAGCACAGAGACTGTTAGACTGATAGCCCAGAGACTGTTAGACTGATAGCACAGAGACTGTTAGACTGATAGCACAGAGACTGTTAGACTGATAGCACAGAGACTGTTAGACTGATAGCCCAGAGACTGTTAGACTGATAGCACAGAGACTGTTAGACTGATAGCCCAGAGACTGTGAGACTGTTAGACAGATAGCACAGATGGACCAGAGACTGTTAGACTGATAGCACAGAGACTGTTAGACTGACAGCACAGAGACTGTTATACTGACAGCACAGAGACTGTTAGACTGACAGCACAGAGACTGTCATACTGATAGCACAGAGACTGTTAGACTGATAGCCCAGAGACTGTTAGACTGATAGCCCAGAGACTGTTAGACTGATAGCACAGAGGGACCAGAGACTGATAGACTGATAGCACAGAGACTGTTAGACTGATAGCACATAGGGACTAGAGACTGTTAGACTGATAGCCCAGAGACTGTTAGACTGATAGCCCAGAGACTGTTAGACTGATAGCACAGAGGGACCAGAGACTGTTAGACTGATAGCACAGAGACTGTTAGACTGATAGCACAGAGACTGTTAGACTGATAGCCCAGAGACTGTTAGACTGATAGCCCAGAGACTGTTAGACTGATAGCACAGAGGGACCAGAGACTGTTAGACTGATAGCACATAGACTGTTAGACTGATAGCACAGAGACTGTTAGACTGATAGCACAGAGACTGTGAGACTGTTAGACTGATAGCACAGAGGGACCAGAGACTGATAGCACAGAGACTGTTAGACTGATAGCACAGAGACGGTTAGACTGATAGCACAGAGGGACCAGAGACTGTTAGACTGATAGCACAGAGACTGTTAGACTGACAGCACAGAGACTGTTCGACTGATAGCCCAGAGACGGTTAGACTGATAGCCCAGAGACTGTTAGACTGATAGCACAGAGGGACCAGAGACTGATAGACTGATAGCACAGAGACTGTTAGACTGATAGCACAGATACTGTTAGACTGATAGCACAGAGGGACCAGAGACTGTTAGACTGATAGCACAGAGACTGTTAGACTGATAGCCCAGAGACTGTTAGACTGATAGCACAGAGACTGTTAGACTGATAGCCCAGAGACTGTTAGACTGATAGCACAGAGACTGTTAGACTGATAGCCCAGAGACTGTTAGACTGATAGCACAGAGACTGTTAGACTGATAGCCCAGAGACTGTGAGACTGTTAGACAGATAGCACAGATGGACCAGAGACTGTTACACTGATAGCACAGAGACTGTTATACTGATAGCACAGAGACTGTTAGACTGATAGCCCAGAGACTGTTAGACTGATAGCCCAGAGACTGTTAGACTGATAGCACAGAGACTGTTAGACTGATAGCCCAGAGACTGTTAGACTGATAGCCCAGAGACTGTTAGACTGATAGCACAGAGACTGTTAGACTGATAGACTGATAGCACAGAGACTGTTAGACTGATAGCACATAGGGACTAGAGACTGTTAGACTGATAGCACAGAGACTGTTAGACTGATAGCCCAGAGACTGTTAGACTGATAGCACAGAGGGACCAGAGACTGTTAGACTGATAGCACAGAGACTGTTAGACTGATAGCACAGAGACTGTTAGACTGATAGCACAGAGACTGTTAGACTGATAGCCCAGAGACTGTTGGACTGATAGCACAGAGGGACCAGAGACTGTTAGACTGATAGCACAGAGACTGTTAGACTGATAGCACAGAGACTGTTAGACTGATAGCACAGAGACTGTGAGACTGTTAGACTGATAGCACAGAGGGACCAGAGACTGATAGACTGATAGCACAGAGACTGTTAGACTGATAGCACAGAGACTGTTAGACTGATAGCACAGAGGGACCAGAGACTGTTAGACTGATAAAACAGAGACTGTTAGACTGACAGCACAGAGACTGTTCGACTGATAGCCCAGAGACGGTTAGACTGATAGCCCAGAGACTGTTAGACTAATAGCACAGAGGGACCAGAGACTGATAGACTGATAGCACAGAGACTGTTAGACTGATAGCACAGATACTGTTAGACTGATAGCACAGAGGGACCAGAGACTGTTAGACTGATAGCACAGAGACTGTTAGACTGATAGCACATAGACTGTTAGACTGATAGCACAGAGACTGTTAGACTGATAGCACAGAGACTGTGAGACTGTTAGACTGATAGCACAGAGGGACCAGAGACTGATAGACTGATAGCACAGAGACTGTTAGACTGATAGCACAGAGACGGTTAGACTGATAGCACAGAGGGACCAGAGACTGTTAGACTGACAGCACAGAGACTGTTCGACTGATAGCCCAGAGACGGTTAGACTGATAGCCCAGAGACTGTTAGACTGATAGCACAGAGGGACCAGAGACTGATAGACTGATAGCACAGAGACTGTTAGACTGATAGCACAGATACTGTTAGACTGATAGCACAGAGGGACCAGAGACTGTTAGACTGATAGCACAGAGACTGTTAGACTGATAGCACAGAGACTGTTAGACTGATAGCCCAGAGACTGTTAGACTGATAGCACAGAGGGACCAGAGACTGTTAGACTGATAGCACAGATACTGTTAGACTGATAGCCCAGAGACTGTTAGACTGATAGCACAGAGGGACCAGAGACTGATAGACTGATAGCACAGAGACTGTTAGACTGATAGCACAGAGGGACCAGAGACTGATAGCAGAGACTGTTAGACTGATAGCACAGAGACTGTTAGACTGATAGCACAGAGGGACCAGAGACTGATAGCACAGAGACTGTTAGACTGATAGCACAGAGACTGTTAGACTGACAGCACAGAGACTGTTATACCGATAGCACAGAGACTGTTAGACTGACAGCACAGAGACTGTTAGACTGATAGCACAGAGACTGTTAGACTGATAGCCCAGAGACTGTTAGACTGATAGCACAGAGGGACCAGAGACTGATAGCACAGATACTGTTAGACTGATAGCACAGAGACTGTTAGACTGATAGCACAGAGACTGTTAGACTGATAGCACAGAGACTGTTAGACTGACAGCACAGAAACTGTTCGACTGATAGCCCAGAGACTGTTCGACTGATAGCCCAGAGACTGTTAGACTGATAGCACAGAGGGACCAGAGACTGATAGCACAGAGACTGTTAGACTGATAGCACAGAGACTGTTAGACTGATAGCACAGAGACTGTTAGACTGATAGCACAGAGACTGTTAGACTGACAGCACAGAAACTGTTCGACTGATAGCCCAGAGACTGTTCGACTGATAGCCCAGAGACTGTTAGACTGATAGCACAGAGGGACCAGATACTGTTAGACTGATAGCACAGAGACTGTTAGACTGACAGCACAGAGGGACTAGAGACTGTTAGACTGATAGCACAGAGACTGTTAGACTGATAGCACAGAGACTGTTAGACTGATAGCACAGAGACTGTTAGACTGATAGCACAGAGACTGTTAGACTGATAGCACAGAGACTGTTAGACTGATAGCCCAGAGACTGTTAGACTGATAGCACAGAGACTGTTAGACTGATAGCACAGAGACTGTTAGACTGATAGCACAGAGACTGTTAGACTGATAGCAGAGAGACTGTTAGACTGATAGCACAGAGACTGTTAGACTGATAGCACAGAGGGACTAGAGACTGTTAGACTGATAGCACAGAGACTGTTAGACTGATAGCACAGAGGGACTAGAGACTGTTAGACTGATAGCACAGAGACTGTTAGACTGATAGCCCAGAGACTGTTAGACTGATAGCACAGAGGGACTAGAGACTGTTAGACTGATAGCACAGAGACTGTTAGACTGATAGCACAGAGACTGTTAGACTGATAGCACAGAGACTGTTAGACTGATAGCACAGAGACTGTTAGACTGATAGCCCAGAGACTGTTAGACTGATAGCACAGAGACTGTTAGACTGATAGCCCAGAGACTGTGAGACTGTTAGACAGATAGCACAGATGGACCAGAGACTGTTAGACTGATAGCACAGAGACTGTTAGACTGACAGCACAGAGACTGTTATACTGACAGCACAGAGACTGTTAGACTGACAGCACAGAGACTGTTATACTGATAGCACAGAGACTGTTAGACTGATAGCCCAGAGACTGTTAGACTGATAGCCCAGAGACTGTTAGACTGATAGCACAGAGGGACCAGAGACTGATAGACTGATAGCACAGAGACTGTTAGACTGATAGCACATAGGGACTAGAGACTGTTAGACTGATAGCCCAGAGACTGTTAGACTGATAGCCCAGAGACTGTTAGACTGATAGCACAGAGGGACCAGAGACTGTTAGACTGATAGCACAGAGACTGTTAGACTGATAGCACAGAGACTGTTAGACTGATAGCCCAGAGACTGTTAGACTGATAGCCCAGAGACTGTTAGACTGATAGCACAGAGGGACCAGAGACTGTTAGACTGATAGCACATAGACTGTTAGACTGATAGCACAGAGACTGTTAGACTGATAGCACAGAGACTGTGAGACTGTTAGACTGATAGCACAGAGGGACCAGAGACTGATAGCACAGAGACTGTTAGACTGATAGCACAGAGACGGTTAGACTGATAGCACAGAGGGACCAGAGACTGTTAGACTGATAGCACAGAGACTGTTAGACTGACAGCACAGAGACTGTTCGACTGATAGCCCAGAGACGGTTAGACTGATAGCCCAGAGACTGTTAGACTGATAGCACAGAGGGACCAGAGACTGATAGACTGATAGCACAGAGACTGTTAGACTGATAGCACAGATACTGTTAGACTGATAGCACAGAGGGACCAGAGACTGTTAGACTGATAGCACAGAGACTGTTAGACTGATAGCCCAGAGACTGTTAGACTGATAGCACAGAGACTGTTAGACTGATAGCCCAGAGACTGTTAGACTGATAGCACAGAGACTGTTAGACTGATAGCCCAGAGACTGTTAGACTGATAGCACAGAGACTGTTAGACTGATAGCCCAGAGACTGTGAGACTGTTAGACAGATAGCACAGATGGACCAGAGACTGTTACACTGATAGCACAGAGACTGTTATACTGATAGCACAGAGACTGTTAGACTGATAGCCCAGAGACTGTTAGACTGATAGCCCAGAGACTGTTAGACTGATAGCACAGAGACTGTTAGACTGATAGCCCAGAGACTGTTAGACTGATAGCCCAGAGACTGTTAGACTGATAGCACAGAGGGACCAGAGACTGATAGACTGATAGCACAGAGACTGTTAGACTGATAGCACATAGGGACTAGAGACTGTTAGACTGATAGCACAGAGACTGTTAGACTGATAGCCCAGAGACTGTTAGACTGATAGCACAGAGGGACCAGAGACTGTTAGACTGATAGCACAGAGACTGTTAGACTGATAGCACAGAGACTGTTAGACTGATAGCACAGAGACTGTTAGACTGATAGCCCAGAGACTGTTGGACTGATAGCACAGAGGGACCAGAGACTGTTAGACTGATAGCACAGAGACTGTTAGACTGATAGCACAGAGACTGTTAGACTGATAGCACAGAGACTGTGAGACTGTTAGACTGATAGCACAGAGGGACCAGAGACTGATAGACTGATAGCACAGAGACTGTTAGACTGATAGCACAGATACTGTTAGACTGATAGCACAGAGGGACCAGAGACTGTTAGACTGATAGCACAGAGACTGTTAGACTGATAGCACAGAGACTGTTAGACTGATAGCCCAGAGACTGTTAGACTGATAGCCCAGAGACTGTTAGACTGATAGCACAGAGGGACCAGAGACTGATAGACTGATAGCACAGAGACTGTTAGACTGATAGCACAGAGACTGTTAGACTGATAGCACAGAGACTGTTAGACTGATAGCACAGAGACTGTTAGACTGACAGCACAGAAACTGTTCGACTGATAGCCCAGAGACTGTTCGACTGATAGCCCAGAGACTGTTAGACTGATAGCACAGAGGGACCAGATACTGTTAGACTGATAGCACAGAGACTGTTAGACTGACAGCACAGAGGGACTAGAGACTGTTAGACTGATAGCACAGAGACTGTTAGACTGATAGCACAGAGACTGTTAGACTGATAGCACAGAGACTGTTAGACTGATAGCACAGAGACTGTTAGACTGATAGCACAGAGACTGTTAGACTGATAGCACAGAGACTGTTAGACTGATAGCCCAGAGACTGTTAGACTGATAGCACAGAGACTGTTAGACTGATAGCACAGAGACTGTTAGACTGATAGCACAGAGGGACCAGAGACTGTTAGACTGATAAAACAGAGACTGTTAGACTGACAGCACAGAGACTGTTCGACTGATAGCCCAGAGACGGTTAGACTGATAGCCCAGAGACTGTTAGACTGATAGCACAGAGGGACCAGAGACTGATAGACTGATAGCACAGAGACTGTTAGACTGATAGCACAGATACTGTTAGACTGATAGCACAGAGGGACCAGAGACTGTTAGACTGATAGCACAGAGACTGTTAGACTGATAGCACAGAGACTGTTAGACTGATAGCCCAGAGACTGTTAGACTGATAGCCCAGAGACTGTTAGACTGATAGCACAGAGGGACCAGAGACTGTTAGACTGATAGCACAGATACTGTTAGACTGATAGCCCAGAGACTGTTAGACTGATAGCACAGAGGGACCAGAGACTGATAGACTGATAGCACAGAGACTGTTAGACTGATAGCACAGAGACTGTTAGACTGATAGCACAGAGACTGTTAGACTGATAGCACAGAGACTGTTAGACTGACAGCACAGAAACTGTTCGACTGATAGCCCAGAGACTGTTCGACTGATAGCCCAGAGACTGTTAGACTGATAGCACAGAGGGACCAGATACTGTTAGACTGATAGCACAGAGACTGTTAGACTGACAGCACAGAGGGACTAGAGACTGTTAGACTGATAGCACAGAGACTGTTAGACTGATAGCACAGAGACTGTTAGACTGATAGCACAGAGACTGTTAGACTGATAGCACAGAGACTGTTAGACTGATAGCACAGAGACTGTTAGACTGATAGCACAGAGACTGATAGCCCAGAGACTGTTAGACTGATAGCACAGAGACTGTTAGACTGATAGCACAGAGACTGTTAGACTGATAGCACAGAGACTGTTAGACTGATAGCACAGAGGGACTAGAGACTGTTAGACTGATAGCACAGAGACTGTTAGACTGATAGCCCAGAGACTGTTAGACTGATAGCACAGAGGGACTAGAGACTGTTAGACTGATAGCACAGAGACTGTTAGACTGATAGCCCAGAGACTGTTAGACTGATAGCACAGAGACTGTTAGACTGATAGCACAGAGACTGTTAGACTGATAGCACAGAGACTGTTAGACTGATAGCACAGAGACTGTTAGACTGATAGCACAGAGACTGTTAGACTGATAGCACAGAGACTGTTAGACTGATAGCCCAGAGACTGTGAGACTGTTAGACAGATAGCACAGATGGACCAGAGACTGTTAGACTGATAGCACAGAGACTGTTAGACTGACAGCACAGAGACTGTTATACTGACAGCACAGAGACTGTTAGACTGACAGCACAGAGACTGTTATACTGATAGCACAGAGACTGTTATACTGATAGCACAGAGACTGTTAGACTGATAGCCCAGAGACTGTTAGACTGATAGCCCAGAGACTGATAGACTGATAGCACAGAGACTGTTAGACTGATAGCACATAGGGACTAGAGACTGTTAGACTGATAGCACAGAGACTGTTAGACTGATAGCCCAGAGACTGTTAGACTGATAGCACAGAGGGACCAGAGACTGTTAGACTGATAGCACAGAGACTGTTAGACTGATAGCACAGAGACTGTTAGACTGATAGCCCAGAGACTGTTAGACTGATAGCCCAGAGACTGTTAGACTGATAGCACAGAGGGACCAGAGACTGTTAGACTGATAGCACAGAGACTGTTAGACTGATAGCACAGAGACTGTTAGACTGACAGCACAGAAACTGTTCGACTGATAGCCCAGAGACTGTTCGACTGATAGCCCAGAGACTGTTAGACTGATAGCACAGAGGGACCAGATACTGTTAGACTGATAGCACAGAGACTGTTAGACTGACAGCACAGAGGGACTAGAGACTGTTAGACTGATAGCACAGAGACTGTTAGACTGATAGCACAGAGACTGTTAGACTGATAGCACAGAGACTGTTAGACTGATAGCACAGAGACTGTTAGACTGATAGCACAGAGACTGTTAGACTGATAGCCCAGAGACTGTTAGACTGATAGCACAGAGACTGTTAGACTGATAGCACAGAGACTGTTAGACTGATAGCACAGAGACTGTTAGACTGATAGCAGAGAGACTGTTAGACTGATAGCACAGAGACTGTTAGACTGATAGCACAGAGGGACTAGAGACTGTTAGACTGATAGCACAGAGACTGTTAGACTGATAGCCCAGAGACTGTTAGACTGATAGCACAGAGGGACTAGAGACTGTTAGACTGATAGCACAGAGACTGTTAGACTGATAGCCCAGAGACTGTTAGACTGATAGCACAGAGACTGTTAGACTGATAGCACAGAGACTGTTAGACTGATAGCCCAGAGACTGTTAGACTGATAGCACAGAGACTGTTAGACTGATAGCCCAGAGACTGTGAGACTGTTAGACAGATAGCACAGATGGACCAGAGACTGTTAGACTGATAGCACAGAGACTGTTAGACTGACAGCACAGAGACTGTTATACTGACAGCACAGAGACTGTTAGACTGACAGCACATAGACTGTTATACTGATAGCACAGAGACTGTTAGACTGATAGCCCAGAGACTGTTAGACTGATAGCCCAGAGACTGTTAGACTGATAGCACAGAGGGACCAGAGACTGATAGACTGATAGCACAGAGACTGTTAGACTGATAGCACATAGGGACTAGAGACTGTTAGACTGATAGCCCAGAGACTGTTAGACTGATAGCCCAGAGACTGTTAGACTGATAGCACAGAGGGACCAGAGACTGTTAGACTGATAGCACAGAGACTGTTAGACTGATAGCACAGAGACTGTTAGACTGATAGCCCAGAGACTGTTAGACTGATAGCCCAGAGACTGTTAGACTGATAGCACAGAGGGACCAGAGACTGTTAGACTGATAGCACATAGACTGTTAGACTGATAGCACAGAGACTGTTAGACTGATAGCACAGAGACTGTGAGACTGTTAGACTGATAGCACAGAGGGACCAGAGACTGATAGCACAGAGACTGTTAGATTGATAGCACAGAGACGGTTAGACTGATAGCACAAAGGGACCAGAGACTGTTAGACTGATAGCACAGAGACTGTTAGACTGACAGCACAGAGACTGTTCGACTGATAGCCCAGAGACGGTTAGACTGATAGCCCAGAGACTGTTAGACTGATAGCACAGAGGGACCAGAGACTGATAGACTGATAGCACAGAGACTGTTAGACTGATAGCACAGATACTGTTAGACTGATAGCACAGAGGGACCAGAGACTGTTAGACTGATAGCACAGAGACTGTTAGACTGATAGCCCAGAGACTGTTAGACTGATAGCACAGAGACTGTTAGACTGATAGCCCAGAGACTGTTAGACTGATAGCACAGAGACTGTTAGACTGATAGCCCAGAGACTGTTAGACTGATAGCACAGAGACTGTTAGACTGATAGCCCAGAGACTGTGAGACTGTTAGACAGATAGCACAGATGGACCAGAGACTGTTACACTGATAGCACAGAGACTGTTATACTGATAGCCCAGAGACTGTTAGACTGATAGCCCAGAGACTGTTAGACTGATAGCCCAGAGACTGTTAGACTGATAGCACAGAGACTGTTAGACTGATAGCCCAGAGACTGTTAGACTGATAGCCCAGAGACTGTTAGACTGATAGCACAGAGGGACCAGAGACTGATAGACTGATAGCACAGAGACTGTTAGACTGATAGCACATAGGGACTAGAGACTGTTAGACTGATAGCACAGAGACTGTTAGACTGATAGCCCAGAGACTGTTAGACTGATAGCACAGAGGGACCAGAGACTGTTAGACTGATAGCACAGAGACTGTTAGACTGATAGCACAGAGACTGTTAGACTGATAGCACAGAGACTGTTAGACTGATAGCCCAGAGACTGTTGGACTGATAGCACAGAGGGACCAGAGACTGTTAGACTGATAGCACAGAGACTGTTAGACTGATAGCACAGAGACTGTTAGACTGATAGCACAGAGACTGTGAGACTGTTAGACTGATAGCACAGAGGGACCAGAGACTGATAGACTGATAGCACAGAGACTGTTAGACTGATAGCACAGAGACTGTTAGACTGATAGCACAGAGGGACCAGAGACTGTTAGACTGATAAAACAGAGACTGTTAGACTGACAGCACAGAGACTGTTCGACTGATAGCCCAGAGACGGTTAGACTGATAGCCCAGAGACTGTTAGACTGATAGCACAGAGGGACCAGAGACTGATAGACTGATAGCACAGAGACTGTTAGACTGATAGCACAGATACTGTTAGACTGATAGCACAGAGGGACCAGAGACTGTTAGACTGATAGCACAGAGACTGTTAGACTGATAGCACAGAGACTGTTAGACTGATAGCCCAGAGACTGTTAGACTGATAGCCCAGAGACTGTTAGACTGATAGCACAGAGGGACCAGAGACTGTTAGACTGATAGCACAGATACTGTTAGACTGATAGCCCAGAGACTGTTAGACTGATAGCACAGAGGGACCAGAGACTGATAGACTGATAGCACAGATACTGTTAGACTGATAGCCCAGAGACTGTTAGACTGATAGCACAGAGGGACCAGAGACTGATAGACTGATAGCACAGAGACTGTTAGACTGATAGCACAGAGACTGTTAGACTGATAGCACAGAGACTGTTAGACTGATAGCACAGAGACTGTTAGACTGACAGCACAGAAACTGTTAGACTGATAGCACAGAGACTGTTAGACTGACAGCACAGAAACTGTTCGACTGATAGCCCAGAGACTGTTCGACTGATAGCCCAGAGACTGTTAGACTGATAGCACAGAGGGACCAGATACTGTTAGACTGATAGCACAGAGACTGTTAGACTGACAGCACAGAGGGACTAGAGACTGTTAGACTGATAGCACAGAGACTGTTAGACTGATAGCACAGAGACTGTTAGACTGATAGCACAGAGACTGTTAGACTGATAGCACAGAGACTGTTAGACTGATAGCACAGAGACTGTTAGACTGATAGCACAGAGACTGTTAGACTGATAGCCCAGAGACTGTTAGACTGATAGCACAGAGGGACCAGATACCGTTAGACTGATAGCACAGAGACTGTTAGACTGACAGCACAGAGGGACTAGATACTGTTAGACTGATAGCACAGAGACTGTTAGACTGATAGCACAGAGACTGTTAGACTGATAGCACAGAGACTGTTAGACTGATAGCACAGACTGTTAGACTGATAGCACAGAGACTGTTAGACTGATAGCACAGAGACTGTTAGACTGATAGCCCAGAGACTGTTAGACTGATAGCACAGAGACTGTTAGACTGATAGCACAGAGACTGTTAGACTGATAGCACAGAGACTGTTAGACTGATAGCACAGAGACTGTTAGACTGATAGCAGAGAGACTGTTAGACTGATAGCACAGAGGGACTAGAGACTGTTAGACTGATAGCACAGAGACTGTTAGACTGATAGCCCAGAGACTGTTAGACTGATAGCACAGAGGGACTAGAGACTGTTAGACTGATAGCACAGAGACTGTTAGACTGATAGCCCAGAGACTGTTAGACTGATAGCACAGAGACTGTTAGACTGATAGCACAGAGACTGTTAGACTGATAGCACAGAGACTGTTAGACTGATAGCACAGAGACTGTTAGACTGATAGCCCAGAGACTGTTAGACTGATAGCACAGAGACTGTTAGACTGATAGCCCAGAGACTGTGAGACTGTTAGACAGATAGCACAGATGGACCAGAGACTGTTAGACTGATAGCACAGAGACTGTTAGACTGACAGCACAGAGACTGTTATACTGACAGCACAGAGACTGTTAGACTGACAGCACAGAGACTGTTATACTGATAGCACAGAGACTGTTATACTGATAGCACAGAGACTGTTAGACTGATAGCCCAGAGACTGTTAGACTGATAGCCCAGAGACTGTTAGACTGATAGCACAGAGGGACCAGAGACTGATAGACTGATAGCACAGAGACTGTTAGACTGATAGCACATAGGGACTAGAGACTGTTAGACTGATAGCACAGAGACTGTTAGACTGATAGCCCAGAGACTGTTAGACTGATAGCACAGAGGGACCAGAGACTGTTAGACTGATAGCACAGAGACTGTTAGACTGATAGCACAGAGACTGTTAGACTGATAGCCCAGAGACTGTTAGACTGATAGCCCAGAGACTGTTAGACTGATAGCACAGAGGGACCAGAGACTGTTAGACTGATAGCACATAGACTGTTAGACTGATAGCACAGAGACTGTTAGACTGATAGCACAGAGACTGTGAGACTGTTAGACTGATAGCACAGAGGGACCAGAGACTGATAGACTGATAGCACAGAGACTGTTAGACTGATAGCACAGAGACGGTTAGACTGATAGCACAGAGGGACCAGAGACTGTTAGACTGACAGCACAGAGACTGTTCGACTGATAGCCCAGAGACGGTTAGACTGATAGCCCAGAGACTGTTAGACTGATAGCACAGAGGGACCAGAGACTGATAGACTGATAGCACAGAGACTGTTAGACTGATAGCACAGATACTGTTAGACTGATAGCACAGAGGGACCAGAGACTGTTAGACTGATAGCACAGAGACTGTTAGACTGATAGCACAGAGACTGTTAGACTGATAGCCCAGAGACTGTTAGACTGATAGCACAGAGGGACCAGAGACTGTTAGACTGATAGCACAGGTACTGTTAGACTGATAGCCCAGAGACTGTTAGACTGATAGCACAGAGGGACCAGAGACTGATAGACTGATAGCACAGAGACTGTTAGACTGATAGCACAGAGGGACCAGAGACTGATAGCAGAGACTGTTAGACTGATAGCACAGAGACTGTTAGACTGATAGCACAGAGGGACCAGAGACTGATAGCACAGAGACTGTTAGACTGATAGCACAGAGACTGTTAGACTGACAGCACAGAGACTGTTATACCGATAGCACAGAGACTGTTAGACTGACAGCACAGAGACTGTTAGACTGATAGCACAGAGACTGTTAGACTGACAGCACAGAGACTGTTAGACTGATAGCACAGAGACTGTTAGACTGATAGCACAGAGGGACCAGAGTGTTAGACTGATAGCCCAGAGACTGTTAGACTGATAGCACAGAGACTGTTAGACTGATAGCACAGAGGGACCAGAGACTGTTAGACTGATAGCACAGAGACTGTTAGACCGACAGCACAGAGACTGTTAGACTGATAGCCCAGAGACTGTTAGACTGATAGCCCAGAGACTGTTAGACTGATAGCCCAGAGACTGTTAGACTGATAGCCCAGAGACTGTTAGACTGATAGCACAGAGGGACCAGAGACTGTTAGACTGATAGCACAGAGACTGTTAGACCGACAGCACAGAGACTGTTAGACTGATAGCCCAGAGACTGTTAGACTGATAGCACAGAGACTGTTAGACTGATAGCACAGAGGGACCAGAGTGTTAGACTGATAGCCCAGAGACTGTTAGACTGATAGCACAGAGACTGTTAGACTGATAGCACAGAGGGACCAGAGACTGTTAGACTGATAACACAGAGACTGTTAGACTGATAGCACAGAGACTGTTAGACTGATAGCCCAGAGACTGTTAGACTGATAGCCCAGAGACTGTTAGACTGATAGCCCAGAGACTGTTAGACTGATAGCCCAGAGACTGTTAGACTGATAGCACAGAGGGACCAGAGACTGTTAGACTGATAGCACAGAGACTGTTAGACCGACAGCACAGAGACTGTTAGACTGATAGCCCAGAGACTGTTAGACTGATAGCCCAGAGACTGTTAGACTGATAGCCCAGAGACTGTTAGACTGATAGCCCAGAGACTGTTAGACTGATAGCCCAGAGACTGTTAGACTGATAGCACAGAGACTGTTAGACTGATAGCACAGAGACTGTTAGACTGATAGCACAGAGACTGTTAGACTGGTAGCACAGAGACTGTTAGACTGATAGCACAGAGGTACCAGAGACTGTTAGACGAGTCCGAGAGAGAGACAGTACCCATACGATCAGTTAGTCAGTACCTCTCCACAGCAGAAATCTCTATTCCAGCAGTGTTGCTGTTGCCGAACTTGAAGGTGATGAGTTCTGGGTGTTTCTTCTTGGAGGTGATCTTGACCACGCTGTTGAGGGCCTGTCTGGACTGGATATAGGCAAAACCCTTCCTGGACGCGATCTCCCTCAGACAGTACATGTGGGTCGCTGTGATCAGCAGGTGACTGGTGAAACAGGAACCATATTACATTAGAAACAGGAACAATGTTGCATGTTAGTTCATCTAATTAATGAAGGTAACCATTAGCGGATCAGGGATAATCTTTCTGGGTTCATGTACTAAAACATACAATAGACAAGACAATATAAATAAGAAACTGGTAATGGCGTCATCAAACTGCTATGGATGAGTTCTCTCTCTCTCTCTACGTAGAGGGCTGTCTCCTGACCATATCTCACTGACTATGCAGCACTGTTGATGGCCTTACAATCAAATCTAATCTAATGATTTTTTTTACTAAGCCCTTTTTACATCAGCAGTTGTCACAAAGCGCTTTACAGTTAACTGGCCTCACCTGGGGAGCATGTCTCTATTGTAACAGGTAACTCACCTGGGGGACATGTCTCTATTGTAACAGGTAACTCACCTGGGGAACATGTCTCTATTGTAACAGGTAACTCACCTGGGGAACATGTCTCTATTGTAACAGGTAACTCACCTGGGGAGCATGTCTCTATTGTAACAGGTAACTCACCTGGGGGACATGTCTCTATTGTAACAGGTAACTCACCTGGGGAACATGTCTCTATTGTAACAGGTAACTCACCTGGGGAACATGTCTCTATTGTAACAGGTAACTCACCTGGGGAGCATGTCTCTATTGTAACAGGTAACTCACCTGGGGGACATGTCTCTATTGTAACAGGTAACTCACCTGGGGAACATGTCTCTATTGTAACAGGTAACTCACCTGGGGAACATGTCTCTATTGTAACAGGTAACTCACCTGGGGAACATGTCTCTATTGTAACAGGTAACTCACCTGGGGAACATGTCTCTATTGTAACAGGTAACTCACCTGGGGAACATGTGTTTATTGTAACAGGTAACTCACCTGGGGAACATGTCTCTATTGTAACAGGTAACTCACCTGGGGAACATGTCTCTATTGTAACAGGTAACTCACCTGGGGAACATGTCTCTATTGTAACAGGTAACTCACCTGGGGAACATGTCTCTATTGTAACAGGTAACTCACCTGGGGAACATGTCTCTATTGTAACAGGTAACTCACCTGGGGAACATGTCTCTATTGTAACAGGTTACTCACCTGGGGAACATGTCTCTATTGTAACAGGTAACTCACCTGGGGAACATGTCTCTATTGTAACAGGTAACTCACCTGGGGAACATGTCTCTATTGTAACAGGTAACTCACCTGGGGAACATGTCTCTATTGTAACAGGTAACTCACCTGGGGAACATGTCTCTATTGTAACAGGTAACTCACCTGGGGAACATGTCTCTATTGTAACAGGTAACTCACCTGGGGAACATGTCTCTATTGTAACAGGTAACTCACCTGGGGAACATGTCTCTATTGTAACAGGTAACTCACCTGGGGAACATGTGTTTATTGTAACAGGTAACTCACCTGGGGAACATGTCTCTATTGTAACAGGTAACTCACCTGGGGAACATGTCTCTATTGTAACAGGTAACTCACCTGGGGAACATGTCTCTATTGTAACAGGTAACTCACCTGGGGAACATGTCTCTATTGTAACAGGTAACTCACCTGGGGAACATGTCTCTATTGTAACAGGTAACTCACCTGGGGAACATGTCTCTATTGTAACAGGTAACTCACCTGGGGAACATGTCTCTATTGTAACAGGTAACTCACCTGGGGAACATGTCTCTATTGTAACAGGTAACTCACCTGGGGAACATGTCTCTATTGTAACAGGTAACTCACCTGGGGAACATGTCTCTATTGTAACAGGTAACTCACCTGGGGAACATGTCTCTATTGTAACAGGTAACTCACCTGGGGAACATGTCTCTATTGTAACAGGTAACTCACCTGGGGAACATGTCTCTATTGTAACAGGTAACTCACCTGGGGAACATGTCTCTATTGTAACAGGTTACTCACCTGGGGAACATGTCTCTATTGTAACAGGTAACTCACCTGGGGAACATGTCTCTATTGTAACAGGTAACTCACCTGGGGAACATGTCTCTATTGTAACAGGTAACTCACCTGGGGAACATGTCTCTATTGTAACAGGTAACTCACCTGGGGAACATGTCTCTATTGTAACAGGTAACTCACCTGGGGAACATGTCTCTATTGTAACAGGTAACTCACCTGGGGAACATGTCTCTATTGTAACAGGTAACTCACCTGGGGAACATGTCTCTATTGTAACAGGTAACTCACCTGGGGAACATGTGTTTATTGTAACAGGTAACTCACCTGGGGAACATGTCTCTATTGTAACAGGTAACTCACCTGGGGAACATGTCTCTATTGTAACAGGTAACTCACCTGGGGAACATGTCTCTATTGTAACAGGTAACTCACCTGGGGAACATGTCTCTATTGTAACAGGTAACTCACCTGGGGAACATGTCTCTATTGTAACAGGTAACTCACCTGGGGAACATGTCTCTATTGTAACAGGTAACTCACCTGGGGAACATGTCTCTATTGTAACAGGTAACTCACCTGGGGAACATGTCTCTATTGTAACAGGTAACTCACCTGGGGAACATGTCTCTATTGTAACAGGTAACTCACCTGGGGAACATGTCTCTATTGTAACAGGTAACTCACCTGGGGAACATGTCTCTATTGTAACAGGTAACTCACCTGGGGAATATGTGTTTATTGTAACAGGTAACTCACCTGGGGAACATGTCTCTATTGTAACAGGTAACTCACCTGGGGAACATGTCTCTATTGTAACAGGTAACTCACCTGGGGAACATGTCTCTATTGTAACAGGTAACTCACCTGGGGAACATGTGTCCGGTCTCCTTGACCTCATTACAGGGAACATGGTGCTTCACGTCTGGCTTGTTGATCCACGTCTGGATGTTTACGATCTCCTTCCTGTCATCATCCGACATGGACGAGCTGTCAATCTCATCTGAACAGACAGACAGAGAGAGAGTTACAGCCATAGAGTTAAAACTAGATCAATAGTTAGGTCAACTAGTGCAGGGGTTCCCAATAGTTGTTGCTTTCTGATCCACCAATTGAGTTGTCTGTTGAGTCACGACCCCACATCAGGGTGAGAGGTGACCCCTGCCGTGACCCACAGGTGGGCACCGACCCACAGTTTGGGAACCACTGAACTAGTGGTGAGTAGGGCTGTGGCGGTCATGACATTTCGTCAGCCGGTGACTGTCAAGCAAATAACTGCCGGTCTCACGGTAAATGACCTTTAATTAACATAAAACACATTTAGCATCTCCTGTCTTCCACACATAGCCTACAAGCCACTGATGCAAACCTTTGGAACATCTGCATTTTAAAAAGTCTAATAAATCCATGTAATATAGCCTACACCATCACAATATATCCATTATCGTCATGATATGAAACTAATTTATATTTCAGAAGAACAGAATAGCATACTCTGAGTTGTCCTTATGTTACGTCCTGATCTGGCTATGCCAAATGGCTGTGGGCTACACTAGTTCATTTAGCAGACAAGAATTCCGTGGCATTATTTTATAGTATGAAGAATACAATCGAACAAAGCTGAATAAAATAAAAATGATATATTCTCCAAACGATTTGAGGGAGTGTGCACATGCTGCTGTGATGGAAAATGTTATGTTTGTGCTTTTCTAATAACCAATTTCTGTGTTCATGCAAGTGACTGATTGAACGAATCCTCACTATCAGTATCTGCAATTTGGCAGTACGCCAAGAACCTTGTTTTGAGACTGAAATAATATCTCTGTTTCAAGGTCTCAACTTAGAGAGAAGAAGCCTTGAAGTATTGGTCGGTCACATGCATGCACCAAACGTTATATGATTAATTAATTATGAATGCTGAATAAGCTAAATCATGCCTACAGTTGAAGTTTACATAAACCTTAGCCAAATATATTTACAACTCAGTTTTTCACAATTCCTGACATTTAACACTAGTAAAAATTCCCTGTCTTAGGTCAGTTAGGATCACCACTTTATTTTAAGAATGTGAAATGTCAGAATAATAGTAGAGAGAATGATTTCTTTCAGCTTTTAATTCTTTCATCACATTCCCAGTGTGTCAGAAGTTTACATACACTCAATTAGTATTTGGTAGCATTGCCTTTAAATTGTTTACTTGGGTCAAACGTTTCGGGTAGCCTTCCACAAGCTTCCCACAATAAGTTGGGTGAATTTTGGCCCATTCGTCCTGACTGAGCTGGTGTAACTGAGTCAGGTTTGTAGGCCTCCTTGCTTGCACACGCTTTTTCAGTTCTGCCCACAAATGTTCTATAGGATTGAGGTCAGGGCTTTGTGATGGCCACTCCAATACCTTGACTTTGTTGTCCTTAAGCCATTTTGCCATAACTTTGGAAGTATGCTTGGGGTCATTGTCCATTTGGAAGACCCATTTGCGAACAAACTTTAACTTCTTGACTGATGTCTTGAGATGTTGCTTCAATATATCCACATAATTTTCCTTCCTCATGATGCCATCTATTTTGTGAAGTGCACCAGTCCCTCCTGCAGCAAAGCACCCCCACAGCATGATGCTGCCATCCCCGTGCTTCACGGTTGGGATGGTGTTCTAGCCTATAGAAAGCTGATGGGATCCTCATCTTTTTAATAGAGGCCATCACTCTGTTTTGTCATGCGATTGCATAGCCTATAGACGTAGCAACATGAGCACGTGGGCTCTCATGAAGTGTTGGATGATATTTTCGAATACATTTGCATTGATGTCAGAGTGATTAGAGGGACAATAGAGTGCTGAGTACCAGGCAGGTAGCAAGTTTGGTAGGCTACTAACAGTGGTGTAAAGTACTTAAGTAAAAAATACTTTAAAGTACTACTTAAGTCGTTTTTTGGGGTACCTGTACTTTACTATTTATATGTTTGACTATTTTCACTTTTACTCCACTACATTCCTAAAGAAAATAATTTACTTTTTACTCCATACATTTTCCCTGAAACCCAAAAAGAACTTGTTACATTTCGAATGCTTAGCAAGACAGGAAAATGGTCCAATTCACGCACTTATCAAGAGAACATCCCTGGTCATCCCTACTGCCTCTGATCTGGCGGAATCCCTAAACACAAATGCTTAGTTTGTAAATTATGTCTGAGTGTTGGAGTGTGCCCCTGGCTATCCGTAAATTTAAAAAACAAGAAAATCGTGCCGTCTGGTTTGCTTAATATAAGGAATTTTAAATGATTTATCATTTTACTTTTGATACTTAAGTATATTTTCGCAATTACATTTACTTTTGATACTTAAGTATATCTAAAACCAAATACTTTTAAACTTTTACTCAAGTAGTATTTTGCTGGGTGACTTTCACTATTACTTGAGTCATTTTCTATTAAGGTATCTTTACTTTTACTCAAGTATGACGATTGGGTACTTTTTCCACCACTGGCTACTAATGACCATCATCAGCATCAGAGCTTGGAGAAGCCTAGTTACCGTGACTAAACGGTCACGTGGAATTTGACTGCCTTCATGACTCGTGACCGCCGGTGTGGCGGTAATACGGTCACCGCAACAGCCCTAGTTGTGAGTCAGGTCTACAGATGGAGAGGAGAACCGGTCTGAAGGAAGGACTGATTGGGGTTCCAGGGTTGTACTAGTATTGTACTAGTTTTGTACTAGTATTGTATTATTGATTGTAGTACTGTAGTATTGTAGTGGTACTTAAGTATTATAGTAGTACTTATTGTAGTAGTAGTGTAGTTTGTATTAATATTGATTGTAGCACTGTAGTACTAATGTAGTAGTATTGATTGTTGTATTACTGTAGTAGTATTGATTGTAGTAGTACTGTAGTAGTATTGATTGTAGTAGTACTGTAGTAGTACTGATTGTAGTAGTGTAGTAGTATTGATTGTAGTAGTACTGTAGTAGTATTGATTGTAGTAGTAGAAGTAGTATTGATTGTAGTAGTGTAGTAGTAGTGATTGTTGTAGTACTGTAGTAGTATTGATTGTGGTAGTGTAGTAGTATTGATTGTTGTAGTAGTGTAGTAGTCTTGATTGCTGTAGTAGTGTAGTAGTATTGATTGTAGTAGTGTAGTAGTATTGATTGTAGTAGTGTAGTAGTATTGATTGTTGTAGTACTGTAGTAGTATTGATTGTAGTAGTAGAAGTAGTATTGCTTGTAGTAGTGTAGTAGTATTGATTGTAGTAGTGTAGTAGTATTGATTGTAGTAGTGTAGTAGTATTGATTGTTGTAGTACTGTAGTAGTATTGATTGTTGTAGTACTGTAGTAGTATTGATTGTTGTAGTACTGTAATATTATTTATTGTTGTAGTACTGTAATAGTATTGATTGTTGTAGTACTGTAGTAGTATTGATTGTTGTAGTACTGTAGTAGTATTGATTGTAGTAGTACTGTAGTAGTATTGATTGTAGTAGTATTGTAGTAGTATTGATTGTAGTAGTACTGTAGTAGTATTGATTGTAGTAGTGTAGTAATATTGATTGTAGCACTGTAGTACTAATGTAGTAGTATTGATTGTTGTAGTACTGTAGTAGTATTGATTGTAGTATTACTGTAGTAGTATTGATTGTAGTAGTAGAAGTAGTATTGATTGTTGTAGTACTGTAGTAGTATTGATTGTTGTAGTACTGTAGTAGTATTGATTGTAGTAGTACTGTAGTAGTATTGATTATAGTAGTACTGTAGTAGTATTGATTGTAGTAGTGTAGTAATATTGATTGTAGCACTGTAGTACTAATGTAGTAGTAGTGATTGTAGTAGTGTAGTAGTATTGATTGTTGTAGTACTGTAGTAGTATTGATTGTAGTAGTAGAAGTAGTATTGATTGTAGTAGTACTGTAGTAGTATTGATTGTAGTAGTGTTGTAGTATTGATTGTAGTAGTGTAGTAGTATTGATTGTTGTAGTACTGTAGTAGTATTGATTGTAGTAGTAGAAGTAGTATTGATTGTAGTAGTATTGATTGTTGTAGTGTAGTAGTATTGATTGTTGTAGTACTGTAGTAGTATTGATTGTAGTAGTGTAGTAGTATTGATTGTAGTAGTGTAGTAGTATTGATTGTAGTACTGTAATAGTATTGATTGTAGTAGTACTGTAGATGTATTTAATTAATTATTAATATGCCATTTAGCAGACGCTTTTATCCAAAGCGACTTACAGTCATGCTTGCATAAATTTTTGTGTATGGGTGGTCCCGGGGATCGAACCCACTACCTTGGCGTTACAAGCGCCGTGCTCTACCAGCTGAGCTACAGAGGACCACAATTTCACAGTAGTTACCTGTATCATACTCTTCCTCATCACCGATGCTGAACACTGGCTTCACTCCTCTGTAAGGTTTTCCAACCCGGTCACTACTGCTCACATGTCTGTTATATAGAAGAGACAAACAAGTCAGACAGGGTTGTTCTTCATTCCTGCCACCCAACATGACACACGCACAGCCACACGCACAGCCACACGCACAGCCACACCCACAGCCACACCCACAGCCACACCCACAGCCACACCCACACCCACAGCCACACGCACAGCCACACCCACAGCCCATCTGGGATTAGTCAGGCAGCTATGCAATGTTACTGTTAGAGGAAGAAGAAATCAGTTAAAGCAGTGGTTCTACAATTACAGCATATTATTAGTGGTGATATCTATATAGATATATATCCAGGGAAACAGTGAACCATAGACCTGGTTATCACCTTGGAGAACAGTGAACCATAGACCTGGTTATCACCTTGGAGAACAGTGAAATAGTATAACATACTAAAAGTGAATGTCCACGCAAACAGTGGCGAGGCAAAGATCCAAGATCCACTATAGACTACTCATATAGTTAGACTAGAAAGAGCGACAGTGACCTACAGACAGTGACTACAGATAGTGACCTAAAGACAGTGACCTACAGACAGTGACCTAAAGACAGTGACCTACAGATAGTAACTACATATCAGAGCGAGTAGCTCCAGTGTTGACACATGGATAAGAGCTGTAGGTAATACGTGGAAGCATAGAGATACAGTGATCAGAGAGCAGTACTTCATCACGGAGCCAGCGTGTGGACTGGAGACATGGTGTGGGGATAGGAGCAGTGTGATAGGGGACATGGTGTGAGGATAGGAGCAGTGTGATAGGGGACATGGTGTGGGTAAGGATAGGAGCAGTGTGATAGGGGACATGGTGTGAGGATAGGAGCAGTGTGATAGGGGACATGGTGTGAGGATAGGAGCAGTGTGATAGGGGACATGGTGTGAGGATAGGAGCAGTGTGATAGGGGACATGGTGTGAGGATAGGAGCAGTGTGATAGGGGACATGGTGTGAGGATAGGAGCAGTGTGATAGGGGACATGGTGTGGGTAAGGATAGGAGCAGTGTGATAGGGGACATGGTGTGAGGATAGGAGCAGTGTGATAGGGGACATGGTGTGAGGATAGGAGCAGTGTGATAGGGGACATGGTGTGAGGATAGGAGCAGTGTGATAGGGGACATGGTGTGAGGATAGAAGCAGTGTGATAGGGGACATGGTGTGGGAAAGGATAGGAGCAGTGTGATAGGGGACATGGTGTGAGGATAGGAGCAGTGTGATAGGTGACATGGTGTGAGGATAGGAGCAGTGTGATAGGGGACATGGTGTGAGGATAGGAGCAGTGTGATAGGGGACATGGTGTGAGGATAGGAGCAGTGTGATAGGGGACATGGTGTGAGGATAGGAGCAGTGTGATAGGGGACATGGTGTGAGGATAGGAGCAGTGTGATAGGGGACATGGTGTGGGAAAGGATAGGAGCAGTGTGATAGGGGACATGGTGTGAGGATAGGAGCAGTGTGATAGGGGACATGGTGTGAGGATAGGAGCAGTGTGATAGGGGACATGGTGTGAGGATAGGAGCAGTGTGATAGGGGACATGGTGTGGGTAAGGATAGGAGCAGTGTGATAGGGGACATGGTGTGGGTAAGGGAATGGAGCAGTGTGATAGGGGACATGGTGTGAGGATAGGAGCAGTGTGATAGGGGACATGGTGTGAGGATAGGAGCAGTGTGATAGGGGACATGGTGTGAGGATAGGAGCAGTGTGATAGGGGACATGGTGTGAGGATAGGAGCAGTGTGATAGGGGACATGGTGTGGGAAAGGATAGGAGCAGTGTGATAGGGGACATGGTGTGAGGATAGGAGCAGTGTGATAGGGGACATGGTGTGAGGATAGGAGCAGTGTGATAGGGGATATGGTGTGGGTAAGGATAGGAGCAGTGTGATAGGGGACATGGTGTGAGGATAGGAGCAGTGTGATAGGGGACATGGTGTGAGGATAGGAGCAGTGTGATAGGGGACATGGTGTGAGGATAGGAGCAGTGTGATAGGGGACATGGTGTGGGAAAGGATAGGAGCAGTGTGATAGGGGACATGGTGTGAGGATAGGAGCAGTGTGATAGGGGACATGGTGTGAGGATAGGAGCAGTGTGATAGGGGACATGGTGTGAGGATAGGAGCAGTGTGATAGGGGACATGGTGTGAGGATAGGAGCAGTGTGATAGGGGACATGGTGTGAGGATAGGAGCAGTGTGATAGGGGACATGGTGTGGGTAAGGATAGGAGCCGTGTGATAGGGGACATGGTGTGGGTAAGGATAGGAGCAGTGTGATAGGGGACATGGTGTGAGGATAGGAGCAGTGTGATAGGGGACATGGTGTGGGTAAGGATAGGAGCAGTGTGATAGGGGACATGGTGTGGGTAAGGATAGGAGCAGTGTGATAGGGGACATGGTGTGAGGATAGGAGCAGTGTGATAGGGGACATGGTGTGAGGATAGGAGCAGTGTGATAGGGGACATGGTGTGGGTAAGGATAGGAGCAGTGTGATAGGGGACATGGTGTGGGTAAGGGAATGGAGCAGTGTGATAGGGGACATGGTGTGGGTAAGGGAATGGAGCAGTGTGATAGGGGACATCGTGTGAGGATAGGAGCAGTGTGATAGGGGACATGTTGTGGGTGAGGATAGGAGCAGTGTGATAGGGGACATGGTGTGGGTAAGGATAGGAGCAGTGCGATAGGGGACATGGTGTGGGTAAGGATAGGAGCAGAGTGATAGGGGACATGGTGTGAGGATAGGAGCAGTGTGATAGGGGACATGGTGTGGGTAAGGATAGGAGCAGTGTGATAGGGGACATGGTGTGAGGATAGGAGCAGTGTGATAGGGGAAATGGTGTGGGTAAGGATAAGAGCAGTGTGATAGGGGACATGGTGTGGGTAAGGATAGGAGCAGAGTGATAGGGGACATGGTGTGAGGATAGGAGCAGTGTGATAGGGGACATGGTGTGAGGATAGGAGCAGTGTGATAGGGGACATGGTGTGAGGATAGGAGCAGTGTGATAGGGGACATGGTGTGGGTAAGGGATAGGAACAGTGTGATGGGGACATGGTGTGAGGATAGGAGCAGTGTGATAGGGGACATGGTGTGGGTAAGGATAGGAGCAGTGTGATAGGGGACATGGTGTGAGGATAGGAGCAGTGTGATGGGGACATGGTGTGGGTAAGGATAGGAGCAGTGTGATAGGGGACATGGTGTGGGTAAGGATAGGAGCAGTGCGATAGGGGACATGGTGTGGGTAAGGATAGGAGCAGTGTGATAGGGGACATGGTGTGAGGATAGGAGCAGTGTGATAGGGGATATGATGTGGGTATGGATAGGAGCAGTGTGATAGGGGACAAGGTGTGAGGATAGGAGCAGTGTGATAGGGGACATGGTGTGAGGATAGGAGCAGTGTGATAGGGGACATGGTGTGAGGATAGGAGCAGTGTGATAGGGGACATGGTGTGGGTAAGGATAGGAGCAGTGTGATAGGGGACATGGTGTGGGTAAGGATAGGAGCAGTGTGATAGGGGACATGGTGTGAGGATAGGAGCAGTGTGATAGGGGAAATGGTGTGGGTAAGGATAGGAGCAGTGTGATAGGGGACATGGTGTGGGTAAGGATAGGAGCAGAGTGATAGGGGACATGGTGTGAGGATAGGAGCAGTGTGATAGGGGACATGGTGTGAGGATAGGAGCAGTGTGATAGGGGACATGGTGTGAGGATAGGAGCAGTGTGATAGGGGACATGGTGTGAGGATAGGAGCAGTGTGATAGGGGACATGGTGTGAGGATAGGAGCAGTGTGATAGGGGACATGGTGTGGGTAAGGATAGGAGCAGAGTGATAGGGGACATGGTGTGAGGATAGGGGCAGTGTGATAGGGGACATGGTGTGAGGATAGGAGCAGTGTGATAGGGGACAAGGTGTGAGGATAGGAGCAGTGTGATAGGGGACATGGTGTGGGTAAGGATAGGAGCAGAGTGATAGGGGACATGGTGTGAGGATAGGAGCAGAGTGATAGGGGACATGGTGTGAGGATAGGGGCAGTGTGATAGGGGACATGGTGTGGGTAAGGATAGGAGCAGTGTGATAGGGGACATGGTGTGGGTAAGGATAGGAGCAGTGTGATAGGGGACATGGTGTGAGGATAGGAGCAGTGTGATAGGGAAAATGGTGTGGGTAAGGATAGGAGCAGTGTGATAGGGGACATGGTGTGGGTAAGGATAGGAGCAGAGTGATAGGGGACATGGTGTGAGGATAGGAGCAGTGTGATAGGGGACATGGTGTGAGGATAGGAGCAGTGTGATAGGGGACATGGTGTGAGGATAGGAGCAGTTTGATAGGGGACATGGTGTGGGTAAGGGATAGGAACAGTGTGATAGGGGACATGGTGTGGGTAAGGGATAGGAACAGTGTGATAGGGGACATGGTGTGAGGATAGGAGCAGTGTGATAGGGGACATGGTGTGGGTAAGGATAGGAGCAGTGTGATAGGGGAAATGGTGTGAGGATAGGAGCAGTGTGATGGGGACATGGTGTGGGTAAGGATAGGAGCAGTGTGATAGGGGACATGGTGTGGGTAAGGATAGGAGCAGAGTGATAGGGGACATGGTGTGAGGATAGGAGCAGTGTGATAGGGGACATGGTGTGAGGATAGGAGCAGTGTGATAGGGGACATGGTGTGAGGATAGGAGCAGTGTGATGGGAGACATGGTGTGGGTAAGGATAGGAGCAGTGTGATAGGGGACATGGTGTGAGGATAGGAGCAGTGTGATAGGGGACATTGTGTGAGGATAGGAGCAGTGTGATAGGGGACATGGTGTGGGTAAGGATAGGAGCAGTGTGATAGGGGACATGGTGTGAGGATAGGAGCAGTGTGATAGGGGACATTGTGTGAGGATAGGAGCAGTGTGATAGGGGACATGGTGTGAGCATAGGAGCAGTGTGATAGGGGACATGGTGTGAGGATAGGAGCAGTGTGATAGGGGACATGGTGTGGGTAAGGATAGGAGCAGTGTGATAGGGGACATGGTGTGAGGATAGGAGCAGTGTGATAGGGGACATGGTGTGAGTAAGGATAGGAGCAGTGTGATAGGGGACATGGTGTGAGGATAGGAGCAGTGTGATAGGGGACATGGTGTGAGGATAGGAGCAGTGTGATAGGGGACATGGTGTGAGGATAGGAGCAGTGTGATAGGGGACATGGTGTGGGTAAGGGATAGGAACAGTGTGATAGGGGACATGGTGTGAGGATAGGAGCAGTGTGATAGGGGACATGGTGTGGGTAAGGATAGGAGCAATGTGATAGGGGACATGGTGTGAGGATAGGAGCAGTGTGATGGGGACATGGTGTGGGTAAGGATAGGAGCAGTGTGATAGGGGACATGGTGTGGGTAAGGATAGGAGCAGTGTGATAGGGGACATGGTGTGAGGATAGGAGCAGTGTGATAGGGGACATGGTGTTGGTAAGGATAGGAGCAGTGTGATAGGAGACATGGTGTGGGTAAGGATAGGAGCAGTGTGATGGGGACATGGTGTGAGGATAGGAGCAGTGTGATAGGGGACATGGTGTGGGTAAGGATAGGAGCAGTGTGATAGGGGACATGGTGTGAGGATAGGAGCAGTGTGATAGGGGACATGGTGTGGGTAAGGATAGGAGCAGTGTGATAGGGGACATGGTGTGAGGATAGGAGCAGTGTGATAGGGGACATGGTGTGGGGATAGGAGCAGTGTGATAGGGGACATGGTGTGAGGATAGGAGCAGTGTGATAGGGGACATGGTGTGAGGATAGGAGCAGTGTGATAGGGGACATGGTGTGAGGCTAGGGGCAGTGTGATAGGGGACATGGTGTGGGTAAGGATAGGAGCAGTGTGATAGGGGACATGGTGTGGGTAAGGATAGGAGCAGAGTGATAGGGGACATGGTGTGAGGATAGGAGCAGTGTGATAGGGGACATGGTGTGAGGATATGAGCAGTGTGATAGGAGACATGGTGTGGGGATAGGAGCAGTGTGATAGGGGACAAGGTGTGAGGATAGGAGCAGTGTGATAGGGGACATGGTGTGGGTAAGGATAGGAGCAGAGTGATAGGGGACATGGTGTGAGGATAGGAGCAGTGTGATAGGGGACATGGTGTGGGTAAGGATAGGAGCAGTGTGATAGGGGACATGGTGTTAGGATAGGAGCAGTGTGATAGGGGACATGGTGTGGGTAAGGATAGGAGCAGTGTTATAGGGGACATGGTGTGAGGATAGGAGCAGTGTGATAGGAGACATGGTGTGAGGATAGGAGCAGTGTGATAGGGGACATGGTGTGAGGATAGGAACAGTGTGATAGGGGACATGGTGTGAGGATAGGAGCAGTGTGATAGGGGACATGGTGTGGGTAAGGATAGGAGCAGTGTGATAGGGGACATGGTGTGAGGATAGGAGCAGTGTGATAGGGGACATGGTGTGGGTAAAGATAGGAGCAGTGTGATAGGGGACATGGTGTGAGGATAGGAGCAGTGTGATAGGAGACATGGTGTGAGGATAGGAGCAGTGTGATAGGGGACATGGTGTGAGGATAGGAGCAGTGTGATAGGGGACATGGTGTGAGGATAGGAGCAGTGTGATAGGGGACATGGTGTGGGTAAGGATAGGAGCAGTGTGATAGGGGACATGGTGTGAGGATAGGAGCAGTGTGATAGGGGACATGGTGTGGGTAAGGATAGGAGCAGTGTGATAGGGGACATGGTGTGAGGATAGGAGCAGTGTGATAGGAGACATGGTGTGAGGATAGGAGCAGTGTGATAGGGGACATGGTGTGAGGATAGGAGCAGTGTGATAGGATACATGGTGTGAGGATAGGAGCAGTGTGATGGGGACATGGTGTGAGGATAGGAGCAGTGTGATAGGGGACATGGTGTGAGGATAGGAGCAGTGTGATAGGGGACATGGTGTGGGTAAGGATAGGAGCAGTGTGATAGGGGACATGGTGTGGGTAAGGATAGGAGCAGTGTGATAGGGGACATGGTGTGAGGATAGGAGCAGTGTGGTAGGGGACATGGTGTGAGGATAGGAGCAGTGTGATAGGGGACATGGTGTGGGTAAGGATAGGAGCAGTGTGATAGGAGACATGGTGTGGGTAAGGATAGGAGCAGTGTGATAGTGGACATGGTGTGGGTAAGGATAGGAGCAGTGTGATAGGGGACATGGTGTGAGGATAGGAGCAGTGTGATAGGGGACATGGTGTGGGTAAGGATAGGAGCAGTGTGATAGGGGACATGGTGTGGGTAAGGATAGGAGCAGTGTGATAGGGGACATGGTGTGGGTAAGGATAGGAGCAGTGTGATAGGGGACATGGTGTGAGGATAGGAGCAGTGTGATAGGAGACATGGTGTGAGGATAGGAGCAGTGTGATAGGGGACATGGTGTGAGGATAGGAGCAGTGTGATAGGGGACATGGTGTGAGGATAGGAGCAGTGTGATAGGAGACATGTGTGAGGATAGGAGCAGTGTGATGGGAACACGGTGTGAGGATAGGAGCAGTGTGATAGGGGACATGGTGTGAGGATAGGAGCAGTGTGATAGGGGACATGGTGTGGGTAAGGATAGGAGCAGTGTGATAGGGGACATGGTGTGGGTAAGGATAGGAGCAGTGTGATAGGGGACATGGTGTGGGTAAGGATAGGAGCAGTGTGATAGGGGACATGGTGTGAGGATAGGAGCAGTGTGATAGGGGACATGGTGTGAGGATAGGAGCAGAGTGATAGGGGACATGGTGTGGGTAAGGATAGGAGCAGTGTGATAGGGGACATGGTGTGGGTAAGGATAGGAGCAGTGTGATAGGAGACATGGTGTGGGTAAGGATAGGAGCAGTGTGATAGGGGACATGGTGTGAGGATAGGAGCAGTGTGATAGGGGACATGGTGTGAGGATAGGAGCAGTGTGATAGGGGACATGGTGTGGGTAAGGATAGGAGCAGTGTGATAGGGGACATGGTGTGAGGATAGGAGCAGTGTGATAGGGGACATGGTGTGAGGATAGGAGCAGTGTGATAGGGGACATGGTGTGAGGATAGGAGCAGTGTGATAGGGGACATGGTGTGAGGATAGGAGCAGTGTGATAGGGGACATGGTGTGGGTAAGGATAGGAGCAGTGTGATAGGGGACATGGTGTGGGTAAGGATAGGAGCAGTGTGATAGGAGACATGGTGTGGGTAAGGATAGGAGCAGTGTGATAGGGGACATGGTGTGAGGAAAGGAGCAGTGTGATAGGGGACATGGTGTGAGGATAGGAGCAGTGTGATAGGGGACATGGTGTGGGTAAGGATAGGAGCAGTGTGATAGGGGACATGGTGTGAGGATAGGAGCAGTGTGATAGGGGACATGGTGTGAGGATAGGAGCAGTGTGATAGGAGACATGGTGTGAGGATTGGAGCAGTGTGATAGGGGACATGGTGTGGGGATAGGAGCAGTGTGATAGGAGACATGGTGTGAGGATAGGAGCAGTGTGATAGGAGACATGGTGTGAGGATAGGAGCAGTGTGATAGGAGACATGGTGTGAGGATAGGAGCAGTGTGATAGGGGACATGGTGTGAGGATAGGAGCAGTGTGATAGGGGACATGGTGTGGGTAAGGATAGGAGCAGTGTGATAGGGGACATGGTGTGGGTAAGGATAGGAGCAGTGTGATAGGGGACATGGTGTGGGTAAGGATAGGAGCAGTGTGATAGGGGACATGGTGTGAGGATAGGAGCAGTGTGATAGGAGACATGGTGTGAGGATAGGAGCAGTGTGATAGGGGACATGGTGTGAGGATAGGAGCAGTGTGATAGGGGACATGGTGTGAGGATAGGAGCAGTGTGATAGGAGACATGTGTGAGGATAGGAGCAGTGTGATGGGAACACGGTGTGAGGATAGGAGCAGTGTGATAGGGGACATGGTGTGAGGATAGGAGCAGTGTGATAGGGGACATGGTGTGGGTAAGGATAGGAGCAGTGTGATAGGGGACATGGTGTGGGTAAGGATAGGAGCAGTGTGATAGGGGACATGGTGTGGGTAAGGATAGGAGCAGTGTGATAGGGGACATGGTGTGAGGATAGGAGCAGTGTGATAGGGGACATGGTGTGAGGATAGGAGCAGAGTGATAGGGGACATGGTGTGGGTAAGGATAGGAGCAGTGTGATAGGGGACATGGTGTGGGTAAGGATAGGAGCAGTGTGATAGGAGACATGGTGTGGGTAAGGATAGGAGCAGTGTGATAGGGGACATGGTGTGAGGATAGGAGCAGTGTGATAGGGGACATGGTGTGGGTAAGGATAGGAGCAGTGTGATAGGGGACATGGTGTGGGTAAGGATAGGAGCAGTGTGATAGGGGACATGGTGTGAGGATAGGAGCAGTGTGATAGGGGACATGGTGTGAGGATAGGAGCAGTGTGATAGGGGACATGGTGTGAGGATAGGAGCAGTGTGATAGGGGACATGGTGTGAGGATAGGAGCAGTGTGATAGGGGACATGGTGTGGGTAAGGATAGGAGCAGTGTGATAGGGGACATGGTGTGGGTAAGGATAGGAGCAGTGTGGTAGGAGACATGGTGTGGGTAAGGATAGGAGCAGTGTGATAGGGGACATGGTGTGAGGAAAGGAGCAGTGTGATAGGGGACATGGTGTGAGGATAGGAGCAGTGTGATAGGGGACATGGTGTGGGTAAGGATAGGAGCAGTGTGATAGGGGACATGGTGTGAGGATAGGAGCAGTGTGATAGGGGACATGGTGTGAGGATAGGAGCAGTGTGATAGGGGACATGGTGTGAGGATAGGAGCAGTGTGATAGGGGACATGGTGTGAGGATAGGAGCAGTGTGATAGGGGACATGGTGTGAGGATAGGAGCAGTGTGATAGGGGACATGGTGTGAGGATAGGAGCAGTGTGATAGGGGACATGGTGTGAGGATAGGAGCAGTGTGATAGGAGACATGGTGTGAGGATAGGAGCAGTGTGATAGGGGACATGGTGTGAGGATAGGAGCAGTGTGATAGGGGACATGGTGTGAGGATAGGAGCAGTGTGATAGGGGACATGGTGTGAGGATAGGAGCAGTGTGATAGGGGACATGGTGTGGGTAAGGATAGGAGCAGTGTGATAGGAGACATGGTGTGGGTAAGGATAGGAGCAGTGTGATAGGGGACATGGTGTGAGGAAAGGAGCAGTGTGATAGGGGACATGGTGTGAGGATAGGAGCAGTGTGATAGGGGACATGGTGTGGGTAAGGATAGGAGCAGTGTGATAGGGGACATGGTGTGAGGATAGGAGCAGTGTGATAGGGGACATGGTGTGAGGATAGGAGCAGTGTGATAGGGGACATGGTGTGAGGATAGGAGCAGTGTGATAGGGGACATGATGTGAGGATAGGAGCAGTGTGATAGGGGACATGGTGTGAGGATAGGAGCAGTGTGATAGGGGACATGGTGTGAGGATAGGAGCAGTGTGATAGGAGACATGGTGTGAGGATTGGAGCAGTGTGATAGGGGACATGGTGTGGGGATAGGAGCAGTGTGATAGGAGACATGGTGTGAGGATAGGAGCAGTGTGATAGGAGACATGGTGTGAGGATAGGAGCAGTGTGATAGGAGACATGGTGTGAGGATAGGAGCAGTGTGATAGGGGACATGGTGTGAGGATAGGAGCAGTGTGATAGGGGACATGGTGTGGGTAAGGATAGGAGCAGTGTGATAGGGGACATGGTGTGGGTAAGGATAGGAGCAGTGTGATAGGGGACATGGTGTGAGGATAGGAGCAGTGTGATAGGGGACATGGTGTGAGGATAGGAGCAGTGTGATAGGGGACATGGTGTGAGGATAGGAGCAGTGTGATAGGGGACATGGTGTGAGGATAGGAGCAGTGTGATAGGGGACATGGTGTGAGGATAGGAGCAGTGTGATAGGGGACATGGTGTGGGTAAGGGATAGGAACAGTGTGATAGGGGACATGGTGTGAGGATAGGAGCAGTGTGATAGGGGACATGGTGTGGGTAAGGATAGGAGCAGTGTGATAGGGGAAATGGTGTGAGGATAGGAGCAGTGTGATGGGGACATGGTGTGGGTAAGGATAGGAGCAGTGTGATAGGGGACATGGTGTGGGTAAGGATAGGAGCAGAGTGATAGGGGACATGGTGTGAGGATAGGAGCAGTGTGATAGGGGACATGGTGTGAGGATAGGAGCAGTGTGATAGGGGACATGGTGTGAGGATAGGAGCAGTGTGATAGGGGACATGGTGTGAGGATAGGAGCAGTGTGATAGGGGACATGGTGTGAGGATAGGAGCAGTGTGATAGGGGACATGGTGTGAGGATAGGAACAGTGTGATAGGGGACATGGTGTGAGGATAGGAGCAGTGTGATAGGGGACATGGTGTGAGGATAGGAGCAGTGTGATAGGGGACATGGTGTGAGGATAGGAACAGTGTGATAGGGGACATGGTGTGAGGATTGGAGCAGTGTGATAGGAGACATGGTGTGGGTAAGGATAGGAGCAGTGTGATAGGGGACATGGTGTGAGGATAGGAGCAGTGTGATAGGAGACATGGTGTGAGGATAGGAGCAGTGTGATAGGGGACATGGTGTGAGGATAGGAGCAGTGTGATAGGGGACATGGTGTGGGTAAGGATAGGAGCAGTGTGATAGGGGACATGGTGTGGGTGAGGATAGGAGCAGTGTGATAGGGGACATGGTGTGAGGATAGGAGCAGTGTGATAGGGGACATGGTGTGAGGATAGGAGCAGTGTGATAGGGGACATGGTGTGAGGATAGGAGCAGTGTGATAGGGGACATGGTGTGAGGATAGGAGCAGTGTGATAGGGGACATGGTGTGAGGATAGGAGCAGTGTGATAGGGGACATGGTGTGGGTAAGGGATAGGAACAGTGTGATAGGGGACATGGTGTGAGGATAGGAGCAGTGTGATAGGGGACATGGTGTGGGTAAGGATAGGAGCAGTGTGATAGGGGAAATGGTGTGAGGATAGGAGCAGTGTGATGGGGACATGGTGTGGGTAAGGATAGGAGCAGTGTGATAGGGGACATGGTGTGGGTAAGGATAGGAGCAGAGTGATAGGGGACATGGTGTGAGGATAGGAGCAGTGTGATAGGGGACATGGTGTGAGGATAGGAGCAGTGTGATAGGGGACATGGTGTGAGGATAGGAGCAGTGTGATAGGGGACATGGTGTGAGGATAGGAGCAGTGTGATAGGGGACATGGTGTGAGGATAGGAGCAGTGTGATAGGGGACATGGTGTGAGGATAGGAACAGTGTGATAGGGGACATGGTGTGGGTAAGGATAGGAGCAGTGTGATAGTGGACATGGTGTGGGTAAGGATAGGAGCAGTGTGATAGGGGACATGGTGTGAGGATAGGAGCAGTGTGATAGGGGACATGGTGTGGGTAAGGATAGGAGCAGTGTGATAGGGGACATGGTGTGGGTAAGGATAGGAGCAGTGTGATAGGGGACATGGTGTGGGTAAGGATAGGAGCAGTGTGATAGGGGACATGGTGTGAGGATAGGAGCAGTGTGATAGGAGACATGGTGTGAGGATAGGAGCAGTGTGATAGGGGACATGGTGTGAGGATAGGAGCAGTGTGATAGGGGACATGGTGTGAGGATAGGAGCAGTGTGATAGGAGACATGTGTGAGGATAGGAGCAGTGTGATGGGAACACGGTGTGAGGATAGGAGCAGTGTGATAGGGGACATGGTGTGAGGATAGGAGCAGTGTGATAGGGGACATGGTGTGGGTAAGGATAGGAGCAGTGTGATAGGGGACATGGTGTGGGTAAGGATAGGAGCAGTGTGATAGGGGACATGGTGTGGGTAAGGATAGGAGCAGTGTGATAGGGGACATGGTGTGAGGATAGGAGCAGTGTGATAGGGGACATGGTGTGAGGATAGGAGCAGAGTGATAGGGGACATGGTGTGGGTAAGGATAGGAGCAGTGTGATAGGGGACATGGTGTGGGTAAGGATAGGAGCAGTGTGATAGGAGACATGGTGTGGGTAAGGATAGGAGCAGTGTGATAGGGGACATGGTGTGAGGATAGGAGCAGTGTGATAGGGGACATGGTGTGAGGATAGGAGCAGTGTGATAGGGGACATGGTGTGGGTAAGGATAGGAGCAGTGTGATAGGGGACATGGTGTGAGGATAGGAGCAGTGTGATAGGGGACATGGTGTGAGGATAGGAGCAGTGTGATAGGGGACATGGTGTGAGGATAGGAGCAGTGTGATAGGGGACATGGTGTGAGGATAGGAGCAGTGTGATAGGGGACATGGTGTGGGTAAGGATAGGAGCAGTGTGATAGGGGACATGGTGTGGGTAAGGATAGGAGCAGTGTGATAGGAGACATGGTGTGGGTAAGGATAGGAGCAGTGTGATAGGGGACATGGTGTGAGGAAAGGAGCAGTGTGATAGGGGACATGGTGTGAGGATAGGAGCAGTGTGATAGGGGACATGGTGTGGGTAAGGATAGGAGCAGTGTGATAGGGGACATGGTGTGAGGATAGGAGCAGTGTGATAGGGGACATGGTGTGAGGATAGGAGCAGTGTGATAGGAGACATGGTGTGAGGATTGGAGCAGTGTGATAGGGGACATGGTGTGGGGATAGGAGCAGTGTGATAGGAGACATGGTGTGAGGATAGGAGCAGTGTGATAGGAGACATGGTGTGAGGATAGGAGCAGTGTGATAGGAGACATGGTGTGAGGATAGGAGCAGTGTGATAGGGGACATGGTGTGAGGATAGGAGCAGTGTGATAGGGGACATGGTGTGGGTAAGGATAGGAGCAGTGTGATAGGGGACATGGTGTGGGTAAGGATAGGAGCAGTGTGATAGGGGACATGGTGTGGGTAAGGATAGGAGCAGTGTGATAGGGGACATGGTGTGAGGATAGGAGCAGTGTGATAGGAGACATGGTGTGAGGATAGGAGCAGTGTGATAGGGGACATGGTGTGAGGATAGGAGCAGTGTGATAGGGGACATGGTGTGAGGATAGGAGCAGTGTGATAGGAGACATGTGTGAGGATAGGAGCAGTGTGATGGGAACACGGTGTGAGGATAGGAGCAGTGTGATAGGGGACATGGTGTGAGGATAGGAGCAGTGTGATAGGGGACATGGTGTGGGTAAGGATAGGAGCAGTGTGATAGGGGACATGGTGTGGGTAAGGATAGGAGCAGTGTGATAGGGGACATGGTGTGGGTAAGGATAGGAGCAGTGTGATAGGGGACATGGTGTGAGGATAGGAGCAGTGTGATAGGGGACATGGTGTGAGGATAGGAGCAGAGTGATAGGGGACATGGTGTGGGTAAGGATAGGAGCAGTGTGATAGGGGACATGGTGTGGGTAAGGATAGGAGCAGTGTGATAGGAGACATGGTGTGGGTAAGGATAGGAGCAGTGTGATAGGGGACATGGTGTGAGGATAGGAGCAGTGTGATAGGGGACATGGTGTGGGTAAGGATAGGAGCAGTGTGATAGGGGACATGGTGTGGGTAAGGATAGGAGCAGTGTGATAGGGGACATGGTGTGAGGATAGGAGCAGTGTGATAGGGGACATGGTGTGAGGATAGGAGCAGTGTGATAGGGGACATGGTGTGAGGATAGGAGCAGTGTGATAGGGGACATGGTGTGAGGATAGGAGCAGTGTGATAGGGGACATGGTGTGGGTAAGGATAGGAGCAGTGTGATAGGGGACATGGTGTGGGTAAGGATAGGAGCAGTGTGGTAGGAGACATGGTGTGGGTAAGGATAGGAGCAGTGTGATAGGGGACATGGTGTGAGGAAAGGAGCAGTGTGATAGGGGACATGGTGTGAGGATAGGAGCAGTGTGATAGGGGACATGGTGTGGGTAAGGATAGGAGCAGTGTGATAGGGGACATGGTGTGAGGATAGGAGCAGTGTGATAGGGGACATGGTGTGAGGATAGGAGCAGTGTGATAGGGGACATGGTGTGAGGATAGGAGCAGTGTGATAGGGGACATGGTGTGAGGATAGGAGCAGTGTGATAGGGGACATGGTGTGAGGATAGGAGCAGTGTGATAGGGGACATGGTGTGAGGATAGGAGCAGTGTGATAGGGGACATGGTGTGAGGATAGGAGCAGTGTGATAGGAGACATGGTGTGAGGATAGGAGCAGTGTGATAGGGGACATGGTGTGAGGATAGGAGCAGTGTGATAGGGGACATGGTGTGAGGATAGGAGCAGTGTGATAGGGGACATGGTGTGAGGATAGGAGCAGTGTGATAGGGGACATGGTGTGGGTAAGGATAGGAGCAGTGTGATAGGAGACATGGTGTGGGTAAGGATAGGAGCAGTGTGATAGGGGACATGGTGTGAGGAAAGGAGCAGTGTGATAGGGGACATGGTGTGAGGATAGGAGCAGTGTGATAGGGGACATGGTGTGGGTAAGGATAGGAGCAGTGTGATAGGGGACATGGTGTGAGGATAGGAGCAGTGTGATAGGGGACATGGTGTGAGGATAGGAGCAGTGTGATAGGGGACATGGTGTGAGGATAGGAGCAGTGTGATAGGGGACATGATGTGAGGATAGGAGCAGTGTGATAGGGGACATGGTGTGAGGATAGGAGCAGTGTGATAGGGGACATGGTGTGAGGATAGGAGCAGTGTGATAGGAGACATGGTGTGAGGATTGGAGCAGTGTGATAGGGGACATGGTGTGGGGATAGGAGCAGTGTGATAGGAGACATGGTGTGAGGATAGGAGCAGTGTGATAGGAGACATGGTGTGAGGATAGGAGCAGTGTGATAGGAGACATGGTGTGAGGATAGGAGCAGTGTGATAGGGGACATGGTGTGAGGATAGGAGCAGTGTGATAGGGGACATGGTGTGGGTAAGGATAGGAGCAGTGTGATAGGGGACATGGTGTGGGTAAGGATAGGAGCAGTGTGATAGGGGACATGGTGTGAGGATAGGAGCAGTGTGATAGGGGACATGGTGTGAGGATAGGAGCAGTGTGATAGGGGACATGGTGTGAGGATAGGAGCAGTGTGATAGGGGACATGGTGTGAGGATAGGAGCAGTGTGATAGGGGACATGGTGTGAGGATAGGAGCAGTGTGATAGGGGACATGGTGTGGGTAAGGGATAGGAACAGTGTGATAGGGGACATGGTGTGAGGATAGGAGCAGTGTGATAGGGGACATGGTGTGGGTAAGGATAGGAGCAGTGTGATAGGGGAAATGGTGTGAGGATAGGAGCAGTGTGATGGGGACATGGTGTGGGTAAGGATAGGAGCAGTGTGATAGGGGACATGGTGTGGGTAAGGATAGGAGCAGAGTGATAGGGGACATGGTGTGAGGATAGGAGCAGTGTGATAGGGGACATGGTGTGAGGATAGGAGCAGTGTGATAGGGGACATGGTGTGAGGATAGGAGCAGTGTGATAGGGGACATGGTGTGAGGATAGGAGCAGTGTGATAGGGGACATGGTGTGAGGATAGGAGCAGTGTGATAGGGGACATGGTGTGAGGATAGGAACAGTGTGATAGGGGACATGGTGTGAGGATAGGAGCAGTGTGATAGGGGACATGGTGTGAGGATAGGAGCAGTGTGATAGGGGACATGGTGTGAGGATAGGAACAGTGTGATAGGGGACATGGTGTGAGGATTGGAGCAGTGTGATAGGAGACATGGTGTGGGTAAGGATAGGAGCAGTGTGATAGGGGACATGGTGTGAGGATAGGAGCAGTGTGATAGGAGACATGGTGTGAGGATAGGAGCAGTGTGATAGGGGACATGGTGTGAGGATAGGAGCAGTGTGATAGGGGACATGGTGTGGGTAAGGATAGGAGCAGTGTGATAGGGGACATGGTGTGGGTGAGGATAGGAGCAGTGTGATAGGGGACATGGTGTGAGGATAGGAGCAGTGTGATAGGGGACATGGTGTGAGGATAGGAGCAGTGTGATAGGGGACATGGTGTGAGGATAGGAGCAGTGTGATAGGGGACATGGTGTGAGGATAGGAGCAGTGTGATAGGGGACATGGTGTGAGGATAGGAGCAGTGTGATAGGGGACATGGTGTGGGTAAGGGATAGGAACAGTGTGATAGGGGACATGGTGTGAGGATAGGAGCAGTGTGATAGGGGACATGGTGTGGGTAAGGATAGGAGCAGTGTGATAGGGGAAATGGTGTGAGGATAGGAGCAGTGTGATGGGGACATGGTGTGGGTAAGGATAGGAGCAGTGTGATAGGGGACATGGTGTGGGTAAGGATAGGAGCAGAGTGATAGGGGACATGGTGTGAGGATAGGAGCAGTGTGATAGGGGACATGGTGTGAGGATAGGAGCAGTGTGATAGGGGACATGGTGTGAGGATAGGAGCAGTGTGATAGGGGACATGGTGTGAGGATAGGAGCAGTGTGATAGGGGACATGGTGTGAGGATAGGAGCAGTGTGATAGGGGACATGGTGTGAGGATAGGAACAGTGTGATAGGGGACATGGTGTGAGGATAGGAGCAGTGTGATAGGGGACATGGTGTGAGGATAGGAGCAGTGTGATAGGGGACATGGTGTGGGTAAGGATAGGAGCAGTGTGATAGGGGACATGGTGTGAGGATAGGAGCAGTGTGATAGGGGACATGGTGTGAGGATAGGAACAGTGTGATAGGGGACATGGTGTGAGGATAGGAACAGTGTGATAGGGGACATGGTGTGAGGATTGGAGCAGTGTGATAGGAGACATGGTGTGGGTAAAGCACAGCTCCATTACCAACTGCCCTCTGATCCCCAGGCTGTAAGAGGGACAGAGCAGGAATGAGACGGGGCAACAGGCACCAGAGATCATCATGCTGCTGGGAGAGTCTTACCGGTCAGGGACCCCCTTCTCTGGCCAGGGGAGAGTGAAAGACATTCTAGCATGGAATACACAAGGCAGAGGGATGAAGGGTTAAATTAAGGTACAGCGATGAGGGGTTAAATTAAGGCACAGCAATGAGGGGGTTAAATTAAGGCACAACGATGAGGGGGTTAAATTAAGGCACAGCAATGAGGGGGTTAAATTAAGGCACAACGATGAGGGGTTAAATTAAGGTACAGCGATGAGGGGTTAAATTAAGGCACAATGAGATGAGGGGGTTAAATTAAGGCACAGCAATGAGGGGTTCAATTAAGGCACAATGAGATGAGGGGGTTAAATTAAGGCACAATGAGATGAGGGTGTTAAATTAAGGCACAGCGATGAGGGGGTTAAATTAAGGCACAGCAATGAGGGGTTAAATTAAGGCACAACGATGAGGGGTTCAATTAAGGCACAATGAGATGAGGGTGTTAAATTAAGGCACAGCGATGAGGGGGTTAAATTAAGGCACAGCAATGAGGGGTTAAATTAAGGCACAACGATGAGGGGTTAAATTAAGGTACAGCGATGAGGGGTTCAATTAAGGCACAATGAGATGAGGGGGTTAAATTAAGGCACAGCGATGAGGGGTTAAATTAAGGCACAATGAGATGAGGGGGTTAAATTAAGGCACAGCAATGAGGGGTTCAATTAAGGCACAGCGATGAGGGGTTCAATTAAGGCACAATGAGATGAGGGGGTTAAATTAAGGCACAGCAATGAGGGGTTCAATTAAGGCACAATGAGATGAGGGGGTTAAATTAAGGCACAGCGATGAGGGGTAAAATTAAGGCACAACGATGAGGGGTTAAATTAAGGCACAACGATGAGGGGGTTAAATTAAGGCACAGCAATGAGGGGTTAAATTAAGGCACAACGATGAGGGGTTAAATTAAGGCACAACGATGAGGGGTTCAATTAAGGCACAATGAGATGAGGGGGTTAAATTAAGGCACAGCGATGAGGGGTTAAATTAAGGCACAATGAGATGAGGGGTTCAATTAAGGCACAGCAATGAGGGGTTCAATTAAGGCACAATGAGATGAGGGGGTTAAATTAAGGCACAGCGATGAGGGGTTCAATTAAGGCACAATGAGATGAGGGGGTTAAATTAAGGCACAGCAATGAGGGGTTAAATTAAGGCACAGCGATGAGGGGTTCAATTAAGGCACAATGAGATGAGGGGGTTAAATTAAGGCACAGCAATGAGGGGTTCAATTAAGGCACAATGAGATGAGGGGGTTAAATTAAGGCATAAAGATTAGGGGTTAAATTAAGGCACAATGATGAGGGGTTAAATTAAGACACAATGAGATGAGGGGGTTAAATTAAGGCACAATGAGATGAGGGGGTTAAATTAAGGCACAACGATGAGGGGGTTAAATTAAGGCACAACGATGAGGAGTTAAATTAAGGCACAATGAGATGAGGGGGTTAAATTAAGGCACAGCAATGAAGGGTTAAATTAAGGCGCAATGAGATTAGGGGGTTAAATTAAGGCACAGCGATGAGGGGTTAAATTAAGGCACAATGAGATGAGGGGGTTAAATTAAGGCACAGCAATGAGGGGTTAAATTAAGGCACAGCGATGAGGGGTTCAATTAAGGCACAATGAGATGAGGGGGTTAAATTAAGGCACAGCAATGAGGGGTTCAATTAAGGCACAATGAGATGAGGGGGTTAAATTAAGGCACAATGATGAGGGGTTAAATTAAGGCACAATGAGATGAGGGGGTTAAATTAAGGCACAATGAGATGAGGGGTTCAATTAAGGCACAATGAGATGAGGGGGTTAAATTAAGGTACAACGATAAGGGGTTAAATTAAGGCACAATGAGATGAGGGGGTTAAATTAAGGCACAGCAATGAAGGGTTAAATTAAGGCGCAATGAGATGAGGGGGTTAAATTAAGGCACAGCGATGAGGGGTTAAATTAAGGCACAATGAGATGAGGGGGTTAAATTAAGGCACAGCAATGAGGGGTTAAATTAAGGCACAGCGATGAGGGGTTCAATTAAGGCACAACGATGAGGGGTTTAAATTAAGGCACAGCAATGAGGGGTTCAATTAAGGCACAATGAGATGAGGGGGTTAAATTAAGGCACAGCAATGAGGGGTTCAATTAAGGCACAATGAGATGAGGGGGTTAAATTAAGGCATAAAGATTAGGGGTTAAATTAAGGCACAATGATGAGGGGTTAAATTAAGGCACAATGAGATGAGGGGGTTAAATTAAGGCACAATGAGATGAGGGGGTTAAATTAAGGCACAACGATGAGGGGGTTAAATTAAGGCACAACGATGAGGGGTTAAATTAAGGCACAATGAGATGAGGGGTTAAATTAAGGCACAATGAGATGAGGGGGTTAAATTAAGGCACAGCAATGAGGGGTTAAATTAAGGCACAGCGATGAGGGGGTTAAATTAAGGTACAGCGATGAGGGGTTAAATTAAGGCACAGCGATGAGGGGGTTAAATTAAGGCACAACGATGAGGGGTTAAATTAAGGCACAATGAGATGAGGGGTTAAATTAAGGCACAGCAATGAGGGGTTAAATTAAGGCACAATGAGATGAGGGGGTTAAATTAAGGCACAGCGATGAGGGGTTAAATTAAGGCACAGCAATGAGGGGTTAAATTAAGGCACGATGAGGGGGTTAAATTAAGGCACAACGATGAGGGGTTAAATTAAGGCGCAATGAGATGAGGGGGTTAAATTAAGGCACAGCGATGAAGGGTTAAATTAAGGCACAATGAAATGAGGGGGTTAAATTAAGGCACAGCGATGAGGGGTTAAATTAAGGCACAACGATGAGGGGTTAAATTAAGGCACAACGATGAGGGGTTAAATTAAGGCACAGCAATGAGGGGTTAAATTAAGGCACAATGAGATGAGGGGGTTAAATTAAGGCACAACGATGAGGGGTTAAATTAAGGCACAATGAGATGAGGGGGTTAAATTAAGGCACAGCGATGAGGGGTTAAATTAAGGCACAACGATGAGGGGTTAAATTAAGGCACAACGATGAGGGGTTAAATTAAGGCACAGCAATGAGGGGTTAAATTAAGGCACAATGAGATGAGGGGGTTAAATTAAGGCACAACGATGAGGGGTTAAATTAAGGCACAATGAGATGAGGGGGTTAAATTAAGGCACAACGATGAGGGGTTAAATTAAGGCACAACGATGAGGGGTTAAATTAAGGCGCAATGAGATGAGGGGGTTAAATTAAGGCACAGCGATGAGGGGTTAAATTAAGGCACAACGATGAGGGGTTAAATTAAGGCACAACGATGAGGGGTTAAATTAAGGCGCAATGAGATGAGGGGGTTAAATTAAGGCACAGCGATGAGGGGTTAAATTAAGGCACAACGATGAGGGGTTAAATTAAGGCACAACGATGAGGGGTTAAATTAAGGCACAGCAATGAGGGGTTAAATTAAGGCACAACGAGATGAGGGGGTTAAATTAAGGCACAACGATGAGGGGTTAAATTAAGGCACAATGAGATGAGGGGGTTAAATTAAGGCACAACGATGAGGGGTTAAATTAAGGCACAACGATGAGGGGTTAAATTAAGGCGCAATGAGATGAGGGGGTTAAATTAAGGCACAGCGATGAGGGGTTAAATTAAGGCACAACGATGAGGGGTTCAATTAAGGCACAGCAATGAGGGGTTAAATTAAGGCACAACGATGAGGGGTTAAATTAAGGCACAACGATGAGGGGTTTAATTAATTAAGTCATTATGAAAATTGAATTACAGGAGTGAAGTCCATCATTATCCCCTGATTAGATATAAATAACACAAATTACTCAAGGGAGGGATGAGTCCTGAGCAAGGAAGGCTTTAATGAAGGCATGTTTTTAATATGACCATGTTAGGACAGGATCTTACCTGTCCATATTAACAGACAGTAGGAGGAGGATCTTACCTGTCCATATTAACAGACAGTAGGAGGAGGATCTTACCTGTCCATATTAACAGACAGTAGGAGGAGGATCTTACCTGTCCATATTAACAGACAGTAGGAGGAGGATCTTACCTGTCCATATTAACAGACAGTAGGAGGAGGATCTTACCTGTCCATATTAACAGACAGTAGGATCTTACCTGTCCATATTAACAGACAGTAGGAGGAGGATCTTACCTGTCCATATTAACAGACAGTAGGAGGAGGATCTTACCTGTCCATATTAACAGACAGTAGGAGGAGGATCTTACCTGTCCATATTAACAGACAGTAGGAGGAGGATCTTGCCTGTCCATATTAACAGACAGTAGGAGGAGGATCTTACCTGTCCATATTAACAGACAGTAGGAGGAGGATCTTACCTGTCCACAGGTGTAGCGGTGTTCTCCATGAAGCTTATCATCTTCTCCTTCGCTATGACAGACTTGGACTTGAGGGCAAAGGTCATCTTGTTGACCAGAGACTTGACTCCTTTATCCCCTGTGGTGCTCAATGACTCTCCCTGTGTGTGGGGGAAAGAAAGAAAGAAAGAAAGAAAGAAAGAAAGAAAGAAAGAAAGAAAGAAAGAAAGAAAGAAAGAAAGAAAGAAAGAAAGAAAGAAAGAAAGAAAGAAAGAAAGAAAGAAAGAAAGAAAGAAAGAAAGAAAGAAAGAAAGAAAGAAAGAAAGAAAGAAAGAAAGAAAGAAAGAAAGAAAGAAAGAAAGAAAGAAAGAAAGAAAGAAAGAAAGAAAGAAAGAAAGAAAGAAAGAAAGAAAGAAAGAAAGAAAGAAAGAAAGAGAGAAGAGAAGAGAAGAGAAGAGAAGAGAAGAGAAGAGAAGAGAAGAGATCATTAGCAGATGAGCTCTTGAATTTTTACATTTACATTTTCGTCATTTAGCAGACGCTCTTATCCAGAGCGACTTACAAAAAGATAGATTTAGAGTAAGATAAACTTTGATTTTTCCACAAGGACATTTACAGGATACTACTCTCCACAACATAACCTTCACTCCAAATCAAAACTCCAAACCTACAACCTGATCTTGGACAAAATTACCTGGAAGGATTTCTACTACCAAAGATTCTTATTCCCAAGGACTATACAGCAAATGCTCTGGCAAACCAACGACCATCAACAGAAGCACAACAGACACCTGAAAACACCTGAGTGAGTCATGTTTAGTCTGAAAACACCTTCCAACCTGGAACTGGGTGAGTCATGTTTAGTCTGAAAACACCATCCAACCTGGAACTGGGTGAGTAATGTTTAGTCTGAAAACACCATCCAACCTGGAACAGGGTGAGTAATGTTTAGTCTGAAAACACCATCCAACCTGGAACAGGGTGAGTAATGTTTAGTCTGAAAACACCATCCAACCTGGAACTGAGTGAGTAATGTTTAGTCTGAAGCTACTTTTAAAGCCAAGAAGAAAAATACATTACAATAATCTATTTTACTTTATAAGGACTGAATGCTAAGTTAAGGCTACCAAGCTTGCTAGGACAGAACAGATCCGGCTGCAACTTCAATTAGCACTGAGCCCTTGAGCCCAACAATGGCAGGAGAGTGTGGTATTGGTACAGGGCATCCCCAAACAGTTTCAGCTGGACTTTCATAGAATCAAAGACGGAGAGCAGCAGGAGAAGCTCTTTCTTGAGGAAGACTCCCCCACCCCACAACATCAACAGGAGAAAGAGGAAGACTCCCCCACCCCACAACACCAACAGGAGAAAGAGGAAGACTCCCCCACCCCACAACACCAACAGGAGAAAGAGGAAGACTCCCCCACCCCACAACACCAACAGGAGAAAGAGGAAGACTCCCCCACCCCACAACACCAACAGGAGAAAGAGGAAGACTCCCCCACCCCACAACATCAACAGGAGAAAGAGGAAGACTCCCCCACCCCACAACATCAACAGGAGAAAGAGGAAGACTCCCCCACCCCACAACACCAACAGGAGAAAGAGGAAGACTCCCCCACCCCACAACACCAACAGGAGAAAGAGGAAGACTCCCCCACCCCACAACACCAACAGGAGAAAGAGGAAGACTCCCCCACCCCACAACACCAACAGGAGAAAGAGGAAGACTCCCCCACCCCACAACATCAACAGGAGAAAGAGGAAGACTCCCCCACCCCACAACATCAACAGGAGAAAGAGCAGGGGAAGAACAGAGCACTAGAGGAGAGGATCAGAGTACTGGAGGAGAGGATCAGAGTGCTGGAGGAGAGGATCAGAGTGCTGGAGGAGAGGATCAGAGTGCTGGAGGAGAGGATCAGAGTGCTGGAGGAGAGGATCAGAGTGCTGGAGGAGAGGATCAGAGTGCTGGAGGAGAGGATCAGAGTGCTGGAGGAGAGGATCAGAGTGCTGGAGGAGAGGATCAGAGTGCTGGAGGAGAGGATCAGAGTGCTGGAGGAGAGGATCAGAGTGCTGGAGGAGAGGATCAGAGTGCTTTCCACCCTGGAACCATACAGCGGGTAGACGCTGTATTTCCCGTGACTGTGCCTCAAAACCAAATGTCTACCTGGCCCACCACTCCACCCTGGACGTGAACAGCCTTTAGGACCAGGTCCACCTATACAAGGCAGCAGTGCCCACCTTCACCCGGACCCTAAAGGATATCGCCCTCAACCACAGACCCAACACCTCACACAGAAGCAACAGATCAACAGACACCCCACCCAGACCAGCGAGACATTCTCCCAGACCTGCGGGACCCCACCCGGACCTACACATAGAGGACCCCCGCCGAGAGGACCTACATTCAGACCACAGCACCACCAGCCACATCCACACCCCCACCCCAACCAATCAATACCCCCACAAACCAATCATGCCCACACTCCATATAGGCCCCCCCAGATCAGACCTATGCCCCTCCTACCCACCCCATGCCCCCCACCCCCGCAAAGAGGGCCTCAACATGAAAGTCACACATATGCCCAGGCCGTGAGCAGGCAAACAGGCCCAACCCCCACTCTTACACTAGCCCAAGCCAATGGCATGTACCAGATGCTCAGCAGGCTCTGCTCACACTTACTGGCCTGAGGCCAAACCACACGACCAACAACATTAGACACTTTATGGAACACAAAGCCTTCACTATTTCATCCTGGAATATCAGGGGGTATGCTCATTTGGTATAAAGCAGACCTAACTCACTCTATTAAATTAATCAAAACAGGAACATTTTACATTTGGCTAGAAATAAATAAGGAAATGATCTCAACAGAGAAAAATGTCCTCCTGTGTGCTACCTATATCTACCCACTAGAATCCCCATACTTTAATGAAGACAGCTTCTCCATCCTGGAGGGGAAAATCAATAATTTCCAGACCCAGGGACATGTACTAGTCTGTGGCGACCTAAATGCCAGAACTGGACAAGAACCTGACACCCTCAGCACACAGGGGGACAAACACCTACCTGGAGGTGACAGCATTCCCTCCCCCATATGCCCCCCTAGGCACAACTATGACAAAACAACCAACAAAAACAGGTCCTGCAGCTCTGACGCATGCTGGGTCTGTACATAGTCAATGGTAGGCTTCGAGGGGACTCCTATGGTAGGTACACCTATAGCTCATCTCTTGGCAGTAGTACTGTAGACTACTTTATCACTGACCTCAACCCAGAGTCTCTCAGAGCGTTCACAGTCAGCCCACTGACACCCCTATCAGATGACAGCAAAATCACAGCCTACTTGAACAGAGCAATACTCAATCATGAGGCATCAAAGCCGAACAAACTGCATACTACACTGAACAAAAATATAAACGCAACATGTAAAGTGTTGGTCCCATGTTTCATGAGCTGAAATAAACGATCCCAAATGTGCGCACAAATTTGTTTACATCCCTGTTAGTGAGCATTTCTCCTTTGCCAAGATAATCCATCCACCTGACAGGTGTGGCATATCAAGAAGCTGATTAAACAGCATGATCATTACACAGATGCACCTTGTGCTGGGGACAATAAAAGGCCACTCTAAAATGTGCAGTTTTGTAGCACAACACAATGCCACAGATGTCTAAAGTTTTGAGGGAGCGTGCAATTGGCATGCTGACTGCAGGAATGTCCACCAGAGCTGTTGCCAGAGAATTGAATGTTAATTTCTCTACCATAAGCCGTCTCCAACGTCGTTTTAGAGAATTTGGCAGTACGTCCAACCGGCCTCACAACCACAGACCATGTGAATGGCGTCATGTGGGCGAGCGGTTTGCTGATGTCAATGTTGTGAACAGAGTGCCCCCATGGTGGCGGTGGGGTTATGATATGGGCAGGTATAAGCTATGGACAACAAACACAATTGCATTTTATCGATGGCAATTTGAATGCACAGAGATACCGTGACGAGATCCTGAGGCCCATTGTGAGGCCCATTTAAAAAAAATGTTATCTGTGAATAATAGACGCATATCTGTATTTCCAGTCGTGAAATCCATGGATGAGGGCCTAATGAATTTATTTCAAATGACTGATTTCCTCACATGAACTGTAACTCAGTAAAATCTTTGAAATTGTTGCATTTATATGTTTGTTCAGTTTAACTGAATTGAGAGAGAGAGATAATGAATAACAAGATAGAGGACAGGAGAAAAGACAGAGTTGAAGCTGTGAATGTAGGAACGTATCAACAAGATTCATCTGGGAATGGAAATGTCATTATAAATGGCCCTAAATCCCTTCACACATGTACTAATCATGTTTGTAGGTTCCTACATTGTCCATTGGGCTTTAACTCAGTCTTTCTCATAGAGAGAATGATATGAAGTCTGACTAACAGAATCTCCTCAGAAAGGGAATGAGGTGAGTACAGGGGACAGAACTGCTCCAGTGCACTTCTCCCTGGACAGTGGCTACCATGACCTGCTCCAGTGCACTTCTCCCTGGACAGTGGCTACCATGACCTGCTCCAGTGCACTTCTCCCTGGACAGTGGCTACCATGACCTGCTCCAGTGCACTTCTCCCTGGACAGTGCCTACAATGACCTGCTCCAGTGCACTTCTCCCTGGACAGTGGCTACCATGACCTGCTCCAGTGCACTTCTCCCTGGACAGTGGCTACCATGACCTGCTCCAGTGCACTTCTCCCTGGACAGTGGCTACCATGACCTGCTCCAGTGCACTTCTCCCTGGACAGTGCCTACCATGACCTGCTCCAGTGCACTTCTCCCTGGACAGTGGCTACCATGACCTGCTCCAGTGCACTTCTCCCTGGACAGTGGCTACCATGACCTGCTCCAGTGCACTTCTCCCTGGACAGTGCCTACCATGACCTGCTCCAGTGCACTTCTCCCTAGACAGTGGCTACCATGACCTGCTCCAGTGCACTTCTCCCTGGACAGTGGCTACCATGACCTGCTCCAGTGCACTTCTCCCTGGACAGTGGCTACCATGACCTGCTCCAGTGCACTTCTCCCTGGACAGTGGCTACCATGACCTGCTCCAGTGCACTTACCCTGGACAGTGGCTACCATGACCTGCTCCAGTGCACTTCTCCCTGGACAGTGCCTACCATGACCTGCTCCAGTGCACTTCTCCCTGGACAGTGGCTACCATGACCTGCTCCAGTGCACTTCTCCCTGGACAGTGGCTACCATGACCTGCTCCAGTGCACTTCTCCCTGGACAGTGGCTACCATGACCTGCTCCAGTGCACTTCTCCCTGGACAGTGGCTACCATGACCTGCTCCAGTGCACTTCTCCCTGGACAGTGGCTATCATGACCTGCTCCAGTGCACTTCTCCCTGGACAGTGGCTACCATGACCTGCTCCAGTGCACTTCTCCCTGGACAGTGGCTACCATGACCTGCTCCAGTGCACTTCTCCCTGGACAGTGGCTACCATGACCTGCTCCAGTGCACTTCTCCCTGGACAGTGGCTACCATGACCTGCTCCAGTGCACTTCTCCCTGGATAGTGGCTACCATGACCTGCTCCAGTGCACTTCTCCCTGGATAGTGGCTACCATGACCTGCTCCAGTGCACTTCTCCCTGGACAGTGCCTACAATGACCTGCTCCAGTGCACTTCTCCCTGGACAGTGGCTACCATGACCTGCTCCAGTGCACTTCTCCCTGGACAGTGCCTAACATTACCTGCTCCAGTGCACTTCTCCCTGGACAGTGGCTACCATGACCTGCTCCAGTGCACTTCTCCCTGGACAGTGGCTACCATGACCTGCTCCAGTGCACTTCTCCCTGGACAGTGGCTACCATGACCTGCTCCAGTGCACTTCTCCCTGGACAGTGCCTACCATGACCTGCTCCAGTGCACTTCTCCCTGGACAGTGGCTACCATGACCTGCTCCAGTGCACTTCTCCCTGGACAGTGGCTACCATGACCTGCTCCAGTGCACTTCTCCCTGGACAGTGGCTACCATGACCTGCTCCAGTGCACTTCTCCCTGGACAGTGCCTACCATACCTGCTCCAGTGCACTTCTCCCTGGACAGTGGCTACCATGACCTGCTCCAGTGCACTTCTCCCTGGATAGTGGCTACCATGACCTGCTCCAGTGCACTTCTCCCTGGACAGTGCCTACCATGACCTGCTCCAGTGCACTTCTCCCTGGACAGTGGCTACCATGACCTGCTCCAGTGCACTTCTCCCTGGACAGTGCCTACCATGACCTGCTCCAGTGCACTTCTCCCTGGATAGTGGCTACCATGACCTGCTCCAGTGCACTTCTCCCTGGACAGTGGCTACCATGACCTGCTCCAGTGCACTTCTCCCTGGACAGTGGCTACCATGACCTGCTCCAGTGCACTTCTCCCTGGACAGTGGCTACCATGACCTGCTCCAGTGCACTTCTCCCTGGACAGTGGCTACCATGACCTGCTCCAGTGAACTCACTTCAGCTGATCCAGAGGTGCTGACTATCCAGTGGACATAGTTGTCTGGTCCCTCCACATTGATGTCTGTTAGGTGCTGCTGCAGAGCTGGACAACACAACAGGATAGACATGGTTTCATTTAGGTTTGCACCCATCAAAACAAAGTAAGTATTTATATAAATGTACTTCTATTAATTGTTAAAAATGTTAATAATAACACTCACCCATAAAACCACCTTTTGCGATACTGATGTATTCTTTGTTTTTCTGTGAGAGAAAACCCCTCATTAGCACCGACAGATTGGTTGAATTGTTATAAAAGAAGGTTGAATTGTTAATAAAAATGGTTGAATTGTAATAAGAAAAGTTGAATTGTAATAACAGGCATGTAACTAATGCCCAACAGTATGTAGGATGAATCACCGTCTAATCCTTCTCCTACCTGTAGGAAGTGTGCCAGCACCATGTTCATGTACATGTCCTCCTCCTCCCTCCCCGAGCCCATGAAGCAGAGATGTTCTCCACTAGCGATGGAGCCAGACTCCAGACTCTGTTTCTGGGCCTCCAGGAGGGACTTCACTGATAGGCTGAACTCTGATGGGTTCTGCAGCATCTAGACACACACAGCAACATCTAAAAGGTTACGGCTGGGTCCCAAATGGCAGCCTGCTCCCTACATAGAGAGCAGAACCCATATAGTGCACTATATAGGGAATCCTCTCCAGTCTCCTCTCCATATTCTCCCCTCCATATTCTCCTCTACAGTCTCCTCTCCACCCCCCCCAGCCCCTCAACCACACCCCCTCCCAGGTCTCACCAGGTCTGAGTCCAGGTGAAAGGCAGTAGAGAGATGTCCAGCGTTGTACTGCTCAGCAGGTCGACAGTCCACCACAAAGAACCGAACCCCTTCCTGGGTCAGGCCGATAGAGACGTAGTAGGAATATCAAAGTCATTTGCAGTTTGGTTATTGCTACTAAAATGCTACATTAATCCTTACAGTAATTAGCCATTTGATGTTTCACTAACATTTTCAGACCAACTGAAATGCTTTTTGACAGCACCTCAGGGGTGCTGCTACTCACAGGCTGCAGCTGGTTGGCCTGCAGTATCTCAGGGACAGACACAGGGAGACAGAGAGCCTGACTCAGGTCCATGTCTTCCTCCTTCAGAGCCACCAGGCTGGACCCAAACAAGTTCTGGTTCTCCTACAGAAAGAGAGTAACAGAGTCTGGTTCGCCTACAGTCACAGAGTCTGGTTCTCCTACGGTCACAGAGTCTGGTTCTCCTACGGTCACAGAGTCTGGTTCTCCTACACTCACAGAGTCTGGTTCTCCTACACTCACAGAGTCTGGTTCTCCTACACTCACAGAGTCTGGTTCTCCTACACTCACAGAGTCTGGTTCTCCTACACTCACAGAGTCTGGTTCTCCTACACTCACAGAGTCTGGTTCTCCTACACTCACAGAGTCTGGTTCTCCTACACTCACAGAGTCTGGTTCTCCTACATTCACAGAGTCTGGTTCTCCTACATTCACAGAGTCTGGTTCTCCTACACTCACAGAGTCTGGTTCTCCTACACTCACAGAGTCTGGTTCTCCTACACTCACAGAGTCTGGTTCTCCTACACTCACAGAGTCTGGTTCTCCTACACTCACATAGTCTGGTTCTCCTACACTCACAGAGTCTGGTTCTCCTACACTCACAGAGTCTGGTTCTCCTACACTCACAGATTCTGCTTAATACAGTCACATTTCAGCTTAATTTAAAGGTGTTCTCCAAGAATGACATTTTCATAGCTTATTCGTCCCTCACAACACTGTCAATCACTGCATGGGCATGTAGCAACTTTAGTTATATTGAACAGGGCTCCATGTTAGTTATATTGAACAGGGCTCCATGTTAGTTATATTGAACAGGGCTCCATGTTAGTTATATTGAACAGGGCTCCATGTTAGTTATATTGAACAGGGCTCCATGTTAGTTATATTGAACAGGGCTCCATGTTAGTTATATTGAACAGGGCTCCATGTTAGTTATATTGAACAGGGCTCCATGTTAGTTATATTGAACAGGGCTCCATGTTAGTTATATTGAACAGGGCTCCATGTTAGTTATATTGAACAGGGCTCCATGTTAGTTATATTGAACAGGGCTCCATGTTAGTTATATTGAACAGGGCTCCATGTTAGTTGTATTGAACAGGGCTCCATGTTAGTTGTATTGAACAGGGCTCCATGTTAGTTATATTGAACAGGGCTCCATGTTAGTTATATTGAACAGGGCTCCATGTTAGTTATATTGAACAGGGCTCCATGTTAGTTATATTGAACAGGGCTCCATGTTAGTTATATTGAACAGGGCTCCATGTTAGTTATATTGAACAGGGCTCCATGTTAGTTATATTGAACAGGGCTCCATGTTAGTTATATTGAACAGGGCTCCATGTTAGTTATATTGAACAGGGCTCCATGTTAGTTATATTGAACAGGGCTCCATGTTAGTTATATTGAACAGGGCTCCATGTTAGTTATATTGAACAGGGCTCCATGTTAGTTATATTGAACAGGGCTCCATGTTAGTTATATTGAACAGGGCTCCATGTTAGTTATATTGAACAGGGCTCCATGTTAGTTATATTGAACAGGGCTCCATGTTAGTTGTATTGAACAGGGCTCCATGTTAGTTATATTGAACAGGGCTCCATGTTAGTTGTATTGAACAGGGCTCCATGTTAGTTATATTGAACAGGGCTCCATGTTAGTTATATTGAACAGGGCTCCATGTTAGTTATATTGAACAGGGCTCCATGTTAGTTGTATTGAACAGGGCTCCATGTTAGTTATATTGAACAGGGCTCCATGTTAGTTGTATTGAACAGGGCTCCATGTTAGTTATATTGAACAGGGCTCCATGTTAGTTATATTGAACAGGGCTCCATAACAGTACTTTACCTTTCTGAGAGACAGAGGGGTCTTGCTCCAGTAATACTGGGCCAGAGAGAACAGGTCCTCTACATCATCAGCCTCTAACAGGGTAGGAGAGTCCTCCAACATCTCTGCAACACACACACAGGTTACAGTCCTGCATTCAATACACAGCAGTCTAGAAGCTGAATCCAGAAACAGATCACTTACTGATGATATCTTCTTTACGGTCTCCTTCCCGTTGCAGAATGTTATCTCTAGAGGGGGAACAAACAGGATGTTATCTCTACAGGGGGAACAAACAGGATGTTATCTCTACAGGGGGAACAAACAGGATGTTATCTCTACAGGGGGAACAAACAGGATGTTATCTCTAGAGGGGGAACAAACAGGATGTTATCTCTACAGGGGGAACAAACAGGATGTTATCTCTAGAGGGGGAACAAACAGGATGTTATCTCTACAGGGGGAACAAACAGGATGTTATCTCTACAGGGGGAACAAACAGGATGTTATCTCTACAGGGGGAACAAACAGGATGTTATCTCTACAGGGGGAACAAACAGGATGTTATCTCTACGGGGGAACAAACAGGATGTTATCTCTACGGGGGGAACAAACAGGATGTTATCTCTACGGGGGAACAAACAGGATGTTATCTCTACGGGGGAACAAACAGGATGTTATCTCTAGAGGGGGAACAAACAGGATGTTATCTCTAGAGGGGGAACAAACAGGATGTTATCTCTAGAGGGGGAACAAACAGGATGTTATCTCTACGGGGGAACAAACAGGATGTTATCTCTAGAGGGGGAACAAACAGGATGTTATCTCTAGAGGGGGAACAAACAGGATGTTATCTCTACAGAGGGAACAAACAGGATGTTATCTCTAGAGGGGGAACAAACAGGATGTTATCTCTAGAGGGGGAACAAACAGGATGTTATCTCTAGAGGGGGAACAAACAGGATGTTATCTCTAGAGGGGGAACAAACAGGATGTTATCTCTACGGGGGGAACAAACAGGATGTTATCTCTACGGGGGAACAAACAGGATGTTATCTCTAGAGGGGGAACAAACAGGATGTTATCTCTAGAGGGGGAACAAACATGATGTTATCTCTAGAGGAGGAACAAACAGGATGTTATCTCTACGGGGGGAACAAACAGGATGTTATCTCTAGAGGGGGAACAAACAGGATGTTATCTCTAGAGGGGGAACAAACAGGATGTTATCTCTAGAGGGGGAACAAACAGGATGTTATCTCTAGAGGGGGAACAAACAGGATGTTATCTCTAGAGGGGGAACAAACAGGATGTTATCTCTAGAGGGGGAACAAACAGGATGTTATCTCTAGAGGGGGAACAAACAGGATGTTATCTCTAGAGGGGGAACAAACAGGATGTTATCTCTAGAGGGGGAACAAACAGGATGTTATCTCTACGGGGGGAACAAACAGGATGTTATCTCTACGGGGGGAACAAACAGGATGTTATCTCTACGGGGGGAACAAACAGGATGTTATGTCTAGAGGGGGAACAAACAGGATGTTATCTCTAGAGGGGGAACAAACAGGATGTTATCTCTAGAGGGGGAACAAACAGGATGTATTCTCTACGGGGGAACAAACAGGATGTTATCTCTACGGGGGGAACAAACAGGATGTTATCTCTAGAGGGGGAACAAACAGGATGTTATCTCTACGGGGGGAACAAACAGGATGTTATCTCTAGAGGAGGAACAAACAGGATGTTATCTCTACGGGGGGAACAAACAGGATGTTATCGCTAGAGGGGGAACAAACAGTATGTATTCTCTACGGGGGAACAAACAGGATGTTATCTCTACGGGGGAACAAACAGGATGTTATCTCTAGAGGGGGAACAAACAGGATGTTATCTCTAGAGGGGGAACAAACAGGATGTTATCTCTAGAGGGGGAACAAACAGGATGTTATCTATAGAGGGGGAACAAACAGGATGTTATCTCTACGGGGGAACAAACAGGATGTTATCTCTAGAGGGGGAACAAACAGGATGTTATCTCTAGAGGGGGAACAAACAGGATGTTATCTCTACGGGGGGAACAAACAGGATGTTATCTCTACGGGGGGAACAAACAGGATGTTATCTCTACGGGGGGAACAAACAGGATGTTATCTCTAGAGGGGGAACAAACAGGATGTTATCTCTAGAGGGGGAACAAACAGGATGTTATCTCTAGAGGGGGAACAAACAGGATGTTATCTCTACGGGGGGAACAAACAGGATGTTATCTCTACGGGGGGAACAAACAGGATGTTATCTCTAGAGGGGGAACAAACAGGATGTTATCTCTAGAGGGGGAACAAACATGATGTTATCTCTAGAGGAGGAACAAACAGGATGTTATCTCTACGGGGGGAACAAACAGGATGTTATCTCTAGAGGGGGAACAAACAGGATGTTATCTCTACAGGGGGAACAAACAGGATGTTATCTCTAGAGGGGGAACAAACAGGATGTTATCTCTACGGGGGGAACAAACAGGATGTTATCTCTACGGGGGAACAAACAGGATGTTATCTCTAGAGGGGGAACAAACAGGATGTTATCTCTAGAGGGGGAACAAACAGCGGTAAAAACAGCCAGATTTTCAAAGCAGCACATTTCACACCCCATAATGTAATATAAGAGCACTGAAGACCTTGTATTGATAAGTTTGTGATATTAGTTTGCGGTAGCTATGTGTTGTAATCTGGGTTGTATTAGTAATATGTTGTAATAGTGGGTACTTGGCGTTGACGAGGATGATGAGGAGGAGGAAGAAGATGAGGAAGGGGTCAGCCTGTTGGAGGTAGAAGTCCCACATGGCCTGAGTCACCTCTGGAAGGCAGTGACTGGAGAACAGACTGCCCAGCTGTAGGACACACAACATACCAGTCACAATCCACCATCCCACTGCAATGGAACATTTAAAACCTTATAGGCTGTACTGACATACCCAGTGTATAGTGGAGGAGTCTGGGGTTAGGGGTTAGATAGACATACCCAGGGTATAGTGGAGGAGTCTGGGGTTAGGGGTTAGATAGACATACCCAGTGTATAGTGGAGGAGTCTGGGGTTAGGGGTTAGATAGACATACCCAGGGTATAGTGGAGGAGTCTGGGGTTAGGGGTTAGATAGACATACCCAGGGTATAGTGGAGGAGTCTGGGGTTAGGGGTTAGATAGACATACCCAGGGTATAGTGGAGGAGTCTGGGGTTAGGGGTTAGATAGACATACCCAGTGTATAGTGGAGGAGTCTGGGGTTAGGGGTTAGATAGACATACCCAGGGTATAGTGGAGGAGTCTGGGGTTAGGGGTTAGATAGACATACCCAGTGTATAGTGGAGGAGTCTGGGGTTAGGGGTTAGATAGACATACCCAGTGTATAGTGTAGGAGTCTGGGGTGATCTTCTTGGTGTCGAGGAAGGAGCAGAGTTCTGGTTCATGATACTGAAGAAGCAGCCTGTACAGGTGGAACGGACGGCCCTTCGCTACACAGTCCCTGGACAGGAAGATATACCCTTCGTTACGCACAGGGTGTGTGTGTGCTGGTGTGTGTGTGTGTTACTGTGTTGTGTGTGTTACTGTGTTGTGTGTGTGTGTGTCTCACTGTGGTATATATTTATTAATGACAGCGTAGAAGCAGTTGTAGAGTTGTGTGAGTGTGTGTCCGTGTGTGAGTGTTTATATAACATTAGTCATCTCTAAATTACACTAAGTTATTATATACTCAAGTTTATCATTTAAAAGTGTCTGTAATAGAATAAACATGGTATAAACATTAAGAAATGCATATCTAGAGCTTCCTACATATTTTTTTACAATTGTCATCTAGATCAGGGTTTCCCAACCCTCTCCTCGGCCCACCAAGACAGAGCTGTTGGCTTCAACAGTCATCTAGATCAGGGTTTCCCAACCCTCTCCTCGGCCCACCAAGACAGAGCTGTTGGCTTCAACAGTCATCTAGGTCAGGGTTTCCCAACCCTCTCCTCGGCCCACCAAGACAGAGCTGTTGGCTTCAACAGTCATCTAGGTCAGGGTTTCCCAACCCTCTCCTCGGCCCACCAAGACAGAGCTGTTGGCTTCAACAGTCATCTAGGTCAGGGTTTCCCAACCCTCTCCTCGGCCCACCAAGACAGAGCTGTTGGCTTCAACAGTCATCTAGATCAGGGTTTCCCAACCCTCTCCTCGGCCCACCAAGACAGAGCTGTTGGCTTCAACAGTCATCTAGATCAGGGTTTCCCAACCCTCTCCTCGGCCCACCAAGACAGAGCTGTTGGCTTCAACAGTCATCTAGATCAGGGTTTCCCAACCCTCTCCTCGGCCCACCAAGACAGAGCTGTTGGCTTCAACAGTCATCTAGATCAGGGTTTCCCAACCCTCTCCTCGGCCCACCAAGACAGAGCTGTTGGCTTCAACAGTCATCTAGATCAGGGTTTCCCAACCCTCTCCTCGGCCCACCAAGACAGAGCTGTTGGCTTCAACAGTCATCTAGATCAGGGTTTCCCAACCCTCTCCTCGGCACACCAAGACAGAGCTGTTGGCTTCAACAGTCATCTAGATCAGGGTTTCCCAACCCTCTCCTCGGCACACCAAGACAGAGCTGTTGGCTTCAACAGTCATCTAGATCAGGGTTTCCCAACCCTCTCCTCGGCCCACCAAGACAGAGCTGTTGGCTTCAACAGTCATCTAGGTCAGGGTTTCCCAACCCTCTCCTCGGCCCACCAAGACAGAGCTGTTGGCTTCAACAGTCATCTAGGTCAGGGTTTCCCAACCCTCTCCTCGGCACACCAAGACAGAGCTGTTGGCTTCAACAGTCATCTAGATCAGGGTTTCCCAACCCTCTCCTCGGCACACCAAGACAGAGCTGTTGGCTTCAACAGTCATCTAGATCAGGGTTTCCCAACCCTCTCCTCGGCACACCAAGACAGAGCTGTTGGCTTCAACAGTCATCTAGATCAGGGTTTCCCAACCCTCTCCTCGGCCCACCAAGACAGAGCTGTTGGCTTCAACAGTCATCTAGATCAGGGTTTCCCAACCCTCTCCTCGGCACACCAAGACAGAGCTGTTGGCTTCAACAGTCATCTAGATCAGGGTTTCCCAACCCTCTCCTCGGCACACCAAGACAGAGCTGTTGGCTTCAACAGTCATCTAGATCAGGGTTTCCCAACCCTCTCCTCGGCCCACCAAGACAGAGCTGTTGGCTTCAACAGTCATCTAGATCAGGGTTTCCCAACCCTCTCCTCGGCCCACCAAGACAGAGCTGTTGGCTTCAACAGTCATCTAGGTCAGGGTTTCCCAACCCTCTCCTCGGCCCACCAAGACAGAGCTGTTGGCTTCAACAGTCATCTAGATCAGGGTTTCCCAACCCTCTCCTCGGCCCACCAAGACAGAGCTGTTGGCTTCAACAGTCATCTAGGTCAGGGTTTCCCAACCCTCTCCTCGGCCCACCAAGACAGAGCTGTTGGCTTCAACAGTCATCTAGATCAGGGTTTCCCAACCCTCTCCTCGGCCCACCAAGACAGAGCTGTTGGCTTCAACAGTCATCTAGATCAGGGTTTCCCAACCCTCTCCTCGGCCCACCAAGACAGAGCTGTTGGCTTCAACAGTCATCTAGGTCAGGGTTTCCCAACCCTCTCCTCGGCCCACCAAGACAGAGCTGTTGGCTTCAACAGTCATCTAGATCAGGGTTTCCCAACCCTCTCCTCGGCCCACCAAGACAGAGCTGTTGGCTTCAACAGTCATCTAGATCAGGGTTTCCCAACCCTCTCCTCGGCCCACCAAGACAGAGCTGTTGGCTTCAACAGTCATCTAGGTCAGGGTTTCCCAACCCTCTCCTCGGCCCACCAAGACAGAGCTGTTGGCTTCAACAGTCATCTAGGTCAGGGTTTCCCAACCCTCTCCTCGGCCCACCAAGACAGAGCTGTTGGCTTCAACAGTCATCTAGGTCAGGGTTTCCCAACCCTCTCCTCGGCCCACCAAGACAGAGCTGTTGGCTTCAACAGTCATCTAGGTCAGGGTTTCCCAACCCTCTCCTCGGCCCACCAAGACAGAGCTGTTGGCTTCAACAGTCATCTAGGTCAGGGTTTCCCAACCCTCTCCTCGGCCCACCAAGACAGAGCTGTTGGCTTCAACAGTCATCTAGGTCAGGGTTTCCCAACCCTCTCCTCGGCCCACCAAGACAGAGCTGTTGGCTTCAACAGTCATCTAGGTCAGGGTTTCCCAACCCTCTCCTCGGCCCACCAAGACAGAGCTGTTGGCTTCAACAGTCATCTAGATCAGGGTTTCCCAACCCTCTCCTCGGCCCACCAAGACAGAGCTGTTGGCTTCAACAGTCATCTAGGTCAGGGTTTCCCAACCCTCTCCTCGGCCCACCAAGACAGAGCTGTTGGCTTCAACAGTCATCTAGGTCAGGGTTTCCCAACCCTCTCCTCGGCCCACCAAGACAGAGCTGTTGGCTTCAACAGTCATCTAGATCAGGGTTTCCCAACCCTCTCCTCGGCCCACCAAGACAGAGCTGTTGGCTTCAACAGTCATCTAGATCAGGGTTTCCCAACCCTCTCCTCGGCCCACCAAGACAGAGCTGTTGGCTTCAACAGTCATCTAGATCAGGGTTTCCCAACCCTCTCCTCGGCCCACCAAGACAGAGCTGTTGGCTTCAACAGTCATCTAGGTCAGGGTTTCCCAACCCTCTCCTCGGCCCACCAAGACAGAGCTGTTGGCTTCAACAGTCATCTAGGTCAGGGTTTCCCAACCCTCTCCTCGGCCCACCAAGACGTTTCACATGTTTGTTTTAACCCTAAACTGGCACACCTGTTTCAATTAGTCAAAGGCTTGATGATTAGTTGAGTAATTGAATAAGGCGTGCTAGTTTAGGGTTAAAACAGAAATGTGAAACGTCTGGGGGAAACCCTGATGAGGGGATGACGGCTCATAATAATTGCTAGATTGGAAACCATGTGTTTGATATATTTGATACCATTCCACTACAGGCCCGTCCTCCACCAACCTCCTGTGGTCTCACCGTGGTATATATTTAGTGTAGAGGTGTGTGTGTGTCTCACCGTGGTATATATTTAGTGTAGAGGTGTGTGTGTGTCTCACCGTGGTATATATTTAGTGTAGAGGTGTGTGTGTGTCTCACCGTGGTATATATTTAGTGTAGAGGTGTGTGTGTGTCTCACCGTGGTATATATTTAGTGTAGAGGTGTGTGTCTCACCGTGGTATATATTTAGTGTAGAGGTGTGTGTGTGTCTCACCGTGGTATATATTTAGTGTAGAGGTGTGTGTGTGTCTCACCGTGGTATATATTTAGTGTAGAGGTGTGTGTGTGTCTCACCGTGGTATATATTTAGTGTAGAGGTGTGTGTGTGTCTCACCGTGGTATATATTTAGTGTAGAGGTGTGTGTGTGTCTCACCGTGGTATATATTTAGTGTAGAGGTGTGTGTGTGTCTCACCGTGGTATATATTTAGTGTAGAGGTGTGTGTGTGTCTCACCGTGGTATATATTTAGTGTAGAGGTGTGTGTGTGTCTCACCGTGGTATATATTTAGTGTAGAGGTGTGTGTCTCACCGTGGTATATATTTAGTGTAGAGGTGTGTGTGTCTCACCGTGGTATATATTTAGTGTAGAGGTGTGTGTGTGTCTCACCGTGGTATATATTTAGTGTAGAGGTGTGTGTGTGTCTCACCGTGGTATATATTTAGTGTAGAGGTGTGTGTGTGTCTCACCGTGGTATATATTTAGTGTAGAGGTGTGTGTGTGTCTCACCGTGGTATATATTTAGTGTAGAGGTGTGTGTGTGTCTCACCGTGGTATATATTTAGTGTAGAGGTGTGTGTGTGTCTCACCGTGGTATATATTTAGTGTAGAGGTGTGTGTCTCACCGTGGTATATATTTAGTGTAGAGGTGTGTGTGTGTCTCACCGTGGTATATATTTAGTGTAGAGGTGTGTGTGTGTCTCACCGTGGTATATATTTAGTGTAGAGGTGTGTGTGTGTCTCACCGTGGTATATATTTAGTGTAGAGGTGTGTGTGTGTCTCACCGTGGTATATATTTAGTGTAGAGGTGTGTGTGTGTCTCACCGTGGTATATATTTATTCATGATGGCGTAGAAGCAGTTGTAGAGGTCGGAGCGGGGCAGCTGCAGGCCCAGCAGAGGTTTGAGGAGGTGTGGCCAGGAGAGGTCAGGGGTGAAGTTGATGTTTCGGGACTTACAGTAGAACGTGATGACAGACTCTACGTCAGACACCATGTCACGCCCCTCCTCCTCCGCCACGCCCCCCAGCTGGTCTGGAGACAGGAAGCAGAGACACAGGGTCAGAGGTCAGAGGTCATTACTATGTCCATCACTCTCAGGAAACAGAGTTGAGAGAAATCCTCCCGGGGCCATATGTATCCAGCCTCTCAGAGTAGGAGGGCTGAAATCCTCCCGGGGCCATATGTATCCAGCCTCTCAGAGTAGGAGGGCTGAAATCCCCCTGGGGCCATATGTATCCAGCCTCTCAGAGTAGGAGGGCTGAAATCCTCCTGGGGCCATATGTATCCAGCCTCTCAGAGTAGGAGGGCTGAAATCCTCCTGGGGCCATATGTATCCAGCCTCTCAGAGTAGGAGGGCTGAAATCCTCCTGGGGCCATATGTATCCAGCCTCTCAGAGTAGGAGGGCTGAAATCCTCCTGGGGCCATATGTATCCAGCCTCTCAGAGTAGGAGGGCTGAAATCCTCCTGGGGCCATATGTATCCAGCCTCTCAGAGTAGGAGGGCTGAAATCCTCCTGGGGCCATATGTATCCAGCCTCTCAGAGTAGGAGGGCTGAAATCCTCCTGGGGCCATATGTATCCAGCCTCTCAGAGTAGGAGGGCTGATCTAGGATTTTCCATCATAACGAATCAGATGGACCTGATTCTAGATCAGCGCTCCTACTCCGAGACTCTATTCATATGGCCCCAGGGCTAAATGAGACTCTATTCATATGGCCCCAGGGCTAAATGAGACTCTATTCATATGGCCCCAGGGCTAAATGAGACTCTATTCATATGGCCCCAGGGCTAAATGAGACTCTATTCATATGGCCCCAGGGCTAAATGAGACTCTATTCATATGGCCCCAGGGCTAAATGAGACTCTATTCATATGGCCCCAGGGCTAAATGAGACTCTATTCATATGGCCCCAGGGCTAAATGAGACTCTATTCATATGGCCCCAGGGCTAAATGAGACTCTATTCATATGGCCCCAGGGCTAAATATGACTAGCCGCTCCTACTCTGAGACTCTATTCATATGGCCCCAGGGCTAAATATGACTAGCCGCTCCTACTCTGAGACTCTATTCATATGGCCCCAGGGCTAAATATGACTAGCCGCTCCTACTCTGAGACTCTATTCATATGGCCCCAGGGCTAAATATGACTAGCCGCTCCTACTCCGAGACTCTATTCATATGGCCCCAGGGCTAAATATGACTAGCCGCTCCTACTCCGAGACTCTATTCATATGGCCCCAGGGCTAAATATGACTAGCCGCTCCTACTCCGAGACTCTATTCATATGGCCCCAGGGCTAAATGAGACTCTATTCATATGGCCCCAGGGCTAAATATGACTAGCCAGCAAATAACCTTTCAAGCAAATGTGTCTTGTAGAAGAAAGGTCTCAGGATTGATTCTTCAACCAACTATAACATACTCTCCCTCAGTTTGTCTCTCTTCACTGTGTCACCATATGCTGGCCTACTCCTGGAGGTAAGGCCTGGGGCTTTCCTGGCTCTGTGCCCCATGAAGGGCTGCCTATTCTGGGCTGAGTCCTGGAGCAGTATCCATGTCAGTTCTGCTGGCTAACCCATCCTACTATCAGGCAGAGAAAGGACTGTGCAAAGCTGATGATAGCTGACAGTTTCTGCATAAGATCCAAACTGTATGAGAACGCAGCGTGTGCAGGTGTTTGTACTTGTGTTTCTATTGTCTGTTCTCAATATTGTGCTGCTGACAGAATTTTGACTGAGCTACGGAAGACAGAATTATGACTGAGCTACGGAAGACAGAATTACGACTGAGCTACGGAAGACAGAATTATGACTGAGAATAATCCATCCTATGAAGTGTCTTGAGCAGGGCAGGTGTAATATAATGTATACTGAACAACAATATAAACAACATGTAAAGTGTTGGTCCCAGGATTCATGAGCTGAAATAAAAGATCACAGACATTTTCCATACGCACAAAAAGCTTATTTATTTCTAATTTTGTGCACAAATGTGTTTATATCCCTGTTGGTGAGCATTTCTCCTTCTACCATAAGCTACGGACAACAAACACAACTGCATTTTATCGGTGGCAATTTGAATGCACAGAGATCCCGTGACGAGATCCTGAGGCCCATTGTTGTGCCATTCATCCACCACCATCACCTCATGTTCCAGCATGATAATGCACGGCCCCATGTCACAAGGATCTGTACACAATTCCTGGAAGCTGAAAATGTCCCAGTTCTTCCATGGCCTGCTTGCTCACCAGACATGTCACCAATTGAGCATGTTTGGGATGCTCTGGATCAACGTGTACGACAGCGTGTTCCAGTTCCCGCCAATATCCAGCAACTTCGCACAGTCATTGAAGAGGAGTGGGACAACATTCCACAGGCCACAATCAACAGCCTGATCAACTCTATGTGAAGGAGATGTGTCGCGCTGCATGAGGCAAATGGTCACACCAGATACTGACTGGTTTTCTGATCCACGCCCCTACCTTTTTTGGGGGGGGGTTTAAGGTATCTGTGACCAACAGATTCCCAGTCAGGTGAAATCCATAGATTAAAAGGTCTAATGAATTTATTTCAATTGACTTAGTTCCTTAAAAGAACTGTAACTCAGTACAATCTTTGAAATTGTTGCATTCCTATTATTGTTCAGTATATCTCTATCTATCTATCTATATATATATGAATGAGTAGGTGTTCTAAAACTTTTGACCGGTAGTGTATATATAATGTAGATACTGTATGTAACAGTCACTCACCAATGAGCTGCTGGCAGCGGGTGTGTATGACGGTCTGTTCTGGAAGATCCAGGACTCCATCCCACGAGGACAGACTGTCTCCTTTACCGGCCACGTTCAGAGCAATCTGACAAAACACATCAACTAGTTAGTAGCTGACAGACGGGACCAGATCATCAGTTAGTAGCTGACAGACGGGACCAGATCATCAGTTAGTAGCTGACAGACGGGACCAGATCATCAGTTAGTAGCTGACAGACGGGACCAGATCATCAGTTAGTAGCTGACAGACGGGACCAGATCATCAGTTAGTAGCTGACAGACGGGACCAGATCATCAGTTAGTAGCTGACAGACGGGACCAGATCATCAGTTAGTAGCTGACAGACGGGACCAGATCATCAGTTAGTAGCTGACAGACGGGACCAGATCATCAGTTAGTAGCTGACAGATGGGACCAGATCATCAGTTAGTAGCTGACAGACGGGATCAGATCATCAGTTAGTAGCTGACAGACGGGACCAGATCATCAGTTAGTAGCTGACAGACGGGACCAGATCATCAGTTAGTAGCTGACAGACGGGACCAGATCATCAGTTAGTAGCTGACAGACGGGACCAGATCATCAGTTAGTAGCTGACAGACGGGACCAGATCATCAGTTAGTAGCTGACAGACACGACCAGATCATCAGTTAGTAGCTGACAGACGGGACCAGATCATCAGTTAGTAGCTGACAGACGGGACCAGATCATCAGTTAGTAGCTGACAGACGGGACCAGATCATCAGTTAGTAGCTGACAGACACGACCAGATCATCAGTTAGTAGCTGACAGACGGGACCAGATCATCAGTTAGTAGCTGACAGACGGGACCAGATCATCAGTTAGTAGCTGACAGACGGGACCAGATCATCAGTTAGTAGCTGACAGACGGGATCAGATCATCAGTTAGTAGCTGACAGACGGGACCAGATCATCAGTTAGTAGCTGACAGACGGGATCAGATCATCAGTTAGTAGCTGACAGACGGGACCAGATCATCAGTTAGTAGCTGACAGACGGGACCAGATCATCAGTTAGTAGCTGACAGACGGGACCAGATCATCAGTTAGTAGCTGACAGACGGGACCAGATCATCAGTTAGTAGCTGACAGACGGGACCAGATCATCAGTTAGTAGCTGACAGACGGGACCAGATCATCAGTTAGTAGCTGACAGACGGGATCAGATCATCAGTTAGTAGCTGACAGACGGGACCAGATCATCAGTTAGTAGCTGACAGACGGGACCAGATCATCAGTTAGTAGCTGACAGACAGGACCAGATCATCAGTTAGTAGCTGACAGACAGGACCAGATCATCAGTTAGTAGCTGACAGACGGGACCAGATCATCAGTTAGTAGCTGACAGACGGGACCAGATCATCAGTTAGTAGCTGACAGACGGGACCAGATCATCAGTTAGTAGCTGACAGACGGGACCAGATCATCAGTTAGTAGCTGACAGACGGGACCAGATCATCAGTTAGTAGCTGACAGATGGGACCAGATCATCAGTTAGTAGCTGACAGACGGGACCAGATCATCAGTTAGTAGCTGACAGATGGGACCAGATCATCAGTTAGTAGCTGACAGACGGGATCAGATCATCAGTTAGTAGCTGACAGACGGGACCAGATCATCAGTTAGTAGCTGACAGACGGGATCAGATCATCAGTTAGTAGCTGACAGACGGGACCAGATCATCAGTTAGTAGCTGACAGATGGGACCAGATCATCAGTTAGTAGCTGACAGACGGGACCAGATCATCAGTTAGTAGCTGACAGACGGGACCAGATCATCAGTTAGTAGCTGACAGACGGGACCAGATCAGAGTTTTTCCTGGTTCCTCACCTCTAACCCCCCTAACCCCCCTCTCCATCCTCACCCTCTGACCCCCCCACCCCCTCCTCATCCTCACCCTCTGACCCCTCCACCCCCTCTCCATCCTCACCCTCTGATCCCCCCACCCCCTCCTCATCCTCACCCTCTGACCCCCCCACCCCCTCCTCATCCTCACCCTCTGACCCCCCCACCCCCTCTCCATCCTCACCCTCTGACCACCCCCACCCCAGTCCCTCAACCCCCCACCCCCTCTCCTACTTCACACTCTGACCCCCCCCACCCCCTCCCTAGTCCCCCACCCCCTCCGTAGTCCCTCACCCTCTGACCCCCCCACCCCCTCCCTAGTCCCTCACCCTCTGATCCCCCCACCCCCTCTCCAACCTCACCCTCTGACCCCCCACCCCCTCTCCATCCTCACTCTCTGACCCCCCCCACCCCCTCCCTAGTCCCTCACCCTCTGACCCCCCCACCCCGTCTCCATCCTCACCCTCTGACCACCCCCAACCCCTCGCCATCCTCACCCTCTGCACCCCCCACCCCCTCTCCATCCTCACCCTCTGACCCCCCACCCCCTCTCCATCCTCACCCTCTGACCACCCCCACCCCAGTCCCTCAACCCCCCACCCCCTCTCCTACTTCACACTCTGACCCCCCCCCCACCCCCTCTCCATCCTCACCCTCTGACCACCCCCACCCCCTCTCCATCCTCACCCTCTGACCCCCCCCCACCCCCTCCTCACCCTCTGACCCCCCCCACCCCCTCTCCATCCTCACCCTCTGACCACCCCCACCCCCTCTCCATCCTCACCCTCTGACCCCCCCCCACCCCCTCCTCACCCTCTGACCCCCCCACCCCTTCCTCACCCTCTGACCCCCCCCCCACCCCCTCCTCACCCTCTGACCCCCTCCACCCCTTCCTCACCCTCTGACCCCCTCCCACTCCTTCGCTAGTCTAATCCCTCCCCCTCTGTTAAGGCAGGCCGAACCCACGACCCCTGACCTCTCTCACCTTCCACAGCTTGGCTCTCTGCTGGGCTGGTAGCTCCTGGACTCGAATAACCCCCCCGTCCTCTTCCCCATCCAGCCCCAGCCCTCCTCCCAACCCCAGCTCCCTCTGTACATCCATCTCTAGCTCCAGGTCAGAGCCTCCAGAGTCCAGGGCCTCAGCCAGATCCTGATCCCTGCAGGACAGAGAAACAGCAACACTATCAGAGAAACATCTAACACCTATAGGGCAATGTTGCAAGACAGGACAGGTCAGAGAGCAAGACAGGACAGGTCAGCGAGCAAGACAGGACAGGTCAGAGAGCAAGACAGGACAGGTCAGAGTGCAAGACAGGACAGGTCAGAGAGCAAGACAGGACAGGTCAGAGAGCATGACAGGACAGGTCAGAGAGCAAGACAGGACAGGTCAGAGAGCAAGACAGGACAGGTCAGAGTGCAAGACAGGACAGGTCAGAGAGCAAGACAGGACAGGTCAGAGAGCAAGACAGGACAGGTCAGAGAGCAAGACAGGACAGGTCAGAGTGCAAGACAGGACAGGTCAGAGAGCAAGACAGGACAGGTCAGAGAGCAAGACAGGACAGGTCAGAGAGACAAACACTGTTGAACCGTTTTAACGCTAAATCTTTCAGCAATGTCAATAACTCTTAAGTATCTCCAATACTGATATGCTATTTGTTTGACTACTGTTTCATCTGTACACAGGGCTTTTCCAATGTCACGGGGATGTGAGGTAGAGTCTATTTCTGACACCACTGAGCATCAAACACAGCCACACCTCAACACTCACAACCTGAACATTCCATTTCCAGCTTGTGTCCGTCTCACTGCTCTGCTAGCCAGCAGATACACACTTTCCTACTGACACAGAGAGACAACAGGGGATTGGTGGGATCTCTTTTATATAGTAACTGATAGGTGTTGGAATCTGATCATATGTAAAGTACGCAGCACAAAATAATCAGATTTCTCAACAGAGCAAGAGGAGTGTGGTCAAAGTCCCCTGCTGTTACCATGGTATCCAGGCTGCCTGACACTAGCAGTAGCAGAGCTAGAAACAGAAGGCTACACTGACTTCCTGTATCTAAAATGGTCTGCAGTAACTGATAGGTGTTGGAATGTGATAATCTGGTAGGTAAGCAGCTCTAAAGAAGCAGATTGTTCTACAGAGCAAGAGGAGCGCAGATCATTTTAGAAACAGGAAGTCAATATAGCCTACTGTTTCTATACTGCTGTATCAGGATAGTACTGTGTACTGAGGAGGGGACAGAGTTCTATACTGCTGTATCAGGATAGTACTGTGTACTGAGGAGGGGACAGAGTTCTATACTGCTGTATCAGGATAGTACTGTGTACTGAGGAGGGGACAGAGTTCTATACTGCTGTATCAGGATAGTACTGTGTACTGAGGAGGGGACAGAGTTCTATACTGCTGTATCAGGATAGTACTGCGTACTGAGGAGGGGACAGAGTTCTATACTGCTGTATCAGGATAGTACTGTGTACTGAGGAGAGGACAGAGTTATATACTGCTGTATCAGGATAGTACTGTGTATTGAGGAGGGGACAGAGTTCTATACTGCTGTATCAGGATAGTACTGTGTACTGAGGAGAGGACAGAGTTCTATACTGCTGTATCAGGATAGTACTGTGTACTGAGGAGAGGACAGAGTTCTATACTGCTGTATCAGGATAGTACTGTGTACTGAGGAGAGGACAGAGTTCTATACTGCTGTATCAGGATAGTACTGTGTACTGAGGAGAGGACAGAGTTCTATACTGCTGTATCAGGATAGTACTGTGTACTGAGGAGGGGACAGAGTTAACTGCTGTATCAGGATAGTACTGTGTACTGAGGAGAGGACAGAGTTCTATACTGCTGTATCAGGATAGTACTGTGTACTGAGGAGGGGACAGAGTTCTATACTGCTGTATCAGGATAGTACTGTGTACTGAGGAGAGGACAGAGTTCTATACTGCTGTATCAGGATAGTACTGTGTACTGAGGAGAGGACAGAGTTCTATACTGCTGTATCAGGATAGTACTGTGTACTGAGGAGGGGACAGAGTTAACTGCTGTATCAGGATAGTACTGTGTACTGAGGAGGGGACAGAGTTCTATACTGCTGTATCAGGATAGTACTGTGTACTGAGGAGAGGACAGAGTTCTATACTGCTGTATCAGGATAGTACTGTGTACTGAGGAGGGGACAGAGTTCTATACTGCTGTATCAGGATAGTACTGTGTACTGAGGAGAGGACAGAGTTCTATACTGCTGTATCAGGATAGTACTGTGTACTGAGGAGGGGACAGAGTTCTATACTGCTGTATCAGGATAGTACTGTGTACTGAGGAGGGGACAGAGTTCTATACTGCTGTATCAGGATAGTACTGTGTATTGAGGAGGGGACAGAGTTCTATACTGCTGTATCAGGATAGTACTGTGTATTGAGGAGGGGACAGAGTTCTATACTGCTGTATCAGGATAGTACTGTGTACTGAGGAGGGGACAGAGTTCTATACTGCTGTATCAGGATAGTACTGTGTACTGAGGAGGGGACAGAGTTCTATACTGCTGTATCAGGATAGTACTGTGTACTGAGGAGAGGACAGAGTTCTATACTGCTGTATCAGGATAGTACTGTGTACTGAGGAGGGGACAGAGTTCTATACTGCTGTATCAGGATAGTACTGTATACTGAGGAGGGGACAGAGTTCTATACTGCTGTATCAGGATAGTACTGTGTACTGAGGAGGGGACAGAGTTCTATACTGCTGTATCAGGATAGTACTGTGTATTGAGGAGGGGACAGAGTTATATACTGCTGTATCAGGATAGTACTGTGTACTGAGGAGAGGACAGAGTTCTATACTGCTGTATCAGGATAGTACTGTGTATTGAGGAGGGGACAGAGTTCTATACTGCTGTATCAGGATAGTACTGTGTACTGAGGAGAGGACAGAGTTATATACTGCTGTATCAGGATAGTACTGTGTACTGAGGAGGTGACAGAGTTCTATACTGCTGTATCAGGATAGTACTGTGTACTGAGGAGGGGACAGAGTTCTATACTGCTGTATCAGGATAGTACTGTGTACTGAGGAGAGGACAGAGTTCTATACTGCTGTATCAGGATAGTACTGTGTACTGAGGAGGTGACAGAGTTCTATACTGCTGTATCAGGATAGTACTGTGTACTGAGGAGGGGACAGAGTTCTATACTGCTGTATCAGGATAGTACTGTGTACTGAGGAGAGGACAGAGTTCTATACTGCTGTATCAGGATAGTACTGTGTACTGAGGAGGGGACAGAGTTCTATACTGCTGTATCAGGATAGTACTGTGTACTGAGGAGAGGACAGAGTTATATACTGCTGAATCAGGATAGTACTGTGTACTGAGGAGGGGACAGAGTTCTATACTGCTGTATCAGGATAGTACTGTGTACTGAGGAGAGGACAGAGTTCTATACTGCTGTATCAGGATAGTACTGTGTACTGAGGAGAGGACAGAGTTCTATACTACTGTATCAGGATAGTACTGTGTACTGAGGAGGGGACAGAGTTCTATACTGCTGTATCAGGATAGTACTGTGTACTGAGGAGAGGACAGAGTTCTATACTGCTGTATCAGGATAGTACTGTGTACTGAGGAGGGGACAGAGTTCTATACTGCTGTATCAGGATAGTACTGTGTACTGAGGAGAGGACAGAGTTATATACTGCTGAATCAGGATAGTACTGTGTACTGAGGAGGGGACAGAGTTCTATACTGCTGTATCAGGATAGTACTGTGTACTGAGGAGAGGACAGAGTTCTATACTGCTGTATCAGGATAGTACTGTGTACTGAGGAGAGGACAGAGTTCTATACTGCTGTATCAGGATAGTACTGTGTACTGAGGAGGGGACAGAGTTCTATACTGCTGTATCAGGATAGTACTGTGTACTGAGGAGGGGACAGAGTTAACTGCTGTATCAGGATAGTACTGTGTACTGAGGAGAGGACAGAGTTCTATACTGCTGTATCAGGATAGTACTGTGTACTGAGGAGAGGACAGAGTTCTATACTGCTGTATCAGGATAGTACTGTGTACTGAGGAGAGGACAGAGTTATATACTGCTGAATCAGGATAGTACTGTGTACTGAGGAGGGGACAGAGTTCTATACTGCTGTATCAGGATAGTACTGTGTACTGAGGAGGGGACAGAGTTCTATACTGCTGTATCAGGATAGTACTGTGTACTGAGGAGGGGACAGAGTTAACTGCTGTATCAGGATAGTACTGTGTACTGAGGAGGGGACAGAGTTCTATACTGCTGTATCAGGATAGTACTGTGTATTGAGGAGGGGACAGAGTTCTATACTGCTGTATCAGGATAGTACTGTGTACTGAGGAGGGGAATGAGACTAAAGCCACTGCTTCTGTCACAGCATACTTCTCAGTCATTTTTCTTTTCAATACATCTATAGCAGTAAGTAAACCTATTACATAGAAAATATCAAATCAAATCAAATCAAATCAAATTTTATTGGTCACATGCGCCGAATACAACAGGTGCAGACATTACAGTGAAATGCTTACTTACAGCCCTTAACCAACAGTGCATTTATTTTAAACAAAAAAAGTAAGAATAAAACAACAACAAAAAAGTGTTGAGAAAAAAAAGAGCAGAAGTAAAAAATAAAGTGACAGTAGGGAGGCTATATATACAATAGAATAAAGTGACAGTAGGGAGGCTATATATACAGGGGGGTACCGTTGCATAGTCAATGTGCGGGGGCACCGGCTAGTTGAGGTAATATGTACATGTGGGTAGAGTTAAAGTGACTATGCATAAATACTTAACAGAGTAGCAGCAGCGTAAAAAGGATGGGGTGGGGGGGCAGTGCAAATAGTCCGGGTAGCCATGATTAGCTGTTCAGGAGTCTTATGGCTTGGGGGTAGAAGCTGTTGAGAAGTCTTTTGGACCTAGACTTGGCACTCCGGTACCGCTTGCCGTGCGGTAGCAGAGAGAACAGTCTATGACTAGGGTGACTGGAGTCTTTGACAATTTTGAGGGCCTTCCTCTGACACCGCCTGGTATAGAGGTCCTGGATGGCAGGGAGCTTTGCCCCAGTGATGTACTGGGCCGTACGCACTACCCTCTGTAGTGCCTTGCGGTCAGAGGCCAAGCAGTTGCCATACCAGGCGGTGATGCAACCAGTCAGGATGCTCTCGATGGTGCAGCTGTAGAATTTTTTGAGGATCTGAGGACCCATGCCAAATCTTTTTAGTCTCCTGAGGGGGAATAGGCTTTGTCGTGCCCTCTTCACGACTGTCTTGGTGTGTTTGGACCATGATAGTTCGTTGGTGATGTGGACACCAAGGAACTTGAAGCTCTCAACTTGTTCCACTACAGCCCCGTCGATGAGAATGGGGGCGTGCTCAGTCCTCTTTTTTTTCCTGTAGTCCACAATCATCTCCTTTGTCTTGGTCACGTTGAGGGAGAGGTTGTTGTCCTGGCACCACACGGCCAGATCTCTGACCTCCTCCCTATAGGCTGTCTCATCGTTGTCGGTGATCAGGCCTACCACTGTTGTGTCGTCGGCAAACTTAATGATGGTGTTGGAGTCGTGCCTGGCCATGCAGTCATGGGTGAACAGAGAGTACAGGAGGGGACTGAGCACGCACCCCTGAGGGGCCCCCGTGTTGAGGATCAGTGTGGCAGATGTGTTGTTACCTACCCTTACCACCTGGGGGCGGCCCGTCAGGAAGTCCAGGATCCAGTTGCAGAGGGAGGTGTTTAGTCCCAGGATCCTTAGCTTAGTGATGAGCTTTGAGGGCACTATGGTGTTGAATGCTGAGCTGTAGTCAATGAATAGCATTCTCACGTAGGTGTTCCTCTTGTCCAGGTGGGAAAGGGCAGTGTGGAGTGCGATAGAGATTGCATCATCTGTGGATCTGTTGGGGCGGTATGCAAATTGGAGTGGGTCTAGGGTTTCTGGGATTATGCTGTTGATGTGAGCCATGACCAGTCTTTCAAAGCACTTCATGGCTACAGACGTCAGTGCCACGGGTCGGTAGTCATTTAGGCAGGTTATCTTAGAGTTCTTGGGCACGGGGACTATGGTGGTCTGCTTGAAACATGTTGGTATTACAGACTCAGTCAGGGACATGTTGAAAATGTCAGTGAAGACACTTGCCAGTTGGTCAGCACATGCTCGGAGTACACGTCCTGGTAATCCGTCTGGCCCTGCGGCCTTGTGAATGTTGACCTGCTTAAAAGTCTTACTCACATCGGCTACGGAGAGCGTGATCACATAGTCGTCCGGAACAGCTGGTGCTCTCATGCATGCTTCAGTGTTGCTTGCCTCGAAGCGAGCATAGAAGTGGTTTAGCTCGTCTGGTAGGCTTGTGTCACTGGGCAGCTCGCGGCTGTGCTTCCCTTTGTAGTCTGTAATAGTTTTCAAGCCCTGCCACATCCGACGAGCGTCAGAGCCAGTGTAGTATGATTCAATCTTAGACCTGTATTGACTCTTTGCCTGTTTGATGGTTCGTCGGAGGTCATAGCGGGATTTCTTATAAGCGTCCGGGTTAGAGTCCCGTTCCTTGAAAGCGGCAGCTCTACCCTTTAGCTCAGTGCGGATGTTTCCTGTAATCCATGGCTTCTGGTTGGGGTATGTACGTACGGTCACTGTGGGGACGACATCATCGATGCACTTATTGATGAAGCCAGTGACTGATGTGGTGTACTCCTCAATGCTGTCTGAAGAATCCCTGAACATGTTCCAGTCTGTGCTAGCAAAACAGTCCTGTAGCTTAGCATCTGCGACATCTGACCACTTTTTTATTAGCCGAGTCACTGGTGCTTCCTGCTTCAGTTTTTGCTTATAAGCAGGAATCAGGAGGATAGAGTTATGGTCAGATTTGCCAAATGGAGGGCGAGGGAGAGCTTTGTATGCGTCTCTGTGTGTGGAGTAAAGGTGGTCTAGAGTTTTTTCCCCTCTGGTTGCACATTTAACATGCTGGTAGAAATGAGGTAGAACGGATTTAAGTTTCCCTGCATTAAAGTCCCCTGCTACTAGGAGCGCTGCATCTGGATGAGCGTTTTCCTGTTGATTAATGGCCTTGTACAACTCATTCAGTGCAATCTTAATGCCAGCATTGGTTTGTGGTGGTAAATAGACAGCTATGAAAAGTATAGATGAAAACTCTCTTGGTAAATAGTGTGGTCTACAGCTTATCATAAGATACTCTACCTCAGGCGAGCAAAACCTTGAGACTTCCTTAGTATTTGATTTTGTGCACCAGCTGTTGTTTACAAAAATACAGAGACCGCCACCCCTCGTCTTACCCGAGTCTGCCGTTCTGTCCTGCCGATGTAGCGTATAGCCTGCTAGCTGAATGTTGTCATTGTTGTCATTCAGCCACGACTCCGTGAAACATAAGATATTACAGTTTTTAATGTCCCGTTGGTAGGATAACCGTAATCTTAAATCGTCCATTTTATTATCCAAAGCTTGAACGTTGGCTAATAGGATTGATGGGAGAGGCAGTTTACTCGTTCGCCGTCGGATCTTTACAAGGCACCCCGACCTACGTCCACGGTATCTCCGTCTCTTCCTCACGCGAATGACGGGGATCTGGGCCTTGTCTGGATATATTCTCAAACATTGTAGTAATTAAATAATATTTTGTTTATCAGATATATTCCTGTTTTCCTAGCTTGACACCTTACTTTGTAGACTGAATAATAATAATAATAATGCTACATCCTTCCAGAGGAGAAATAGCGATATATTTTCCCCCTCTCTAATCCACAGAGCAGGGTGAGCAGTGGCATGGAGGTCATTGTTAACCTGCATGCTGCCCAGGGCCTCTTCTCTTCTGTTACATAAAGCAGACAGACAGCTGAATGCTGGAACACCTGGGTACAGACAGACAGCTGCATGCTGGAACACCTGGGTACAGACAGACAGCTGCATGCTGGAACACCTGGGTACAGACAGACAGCTGCATGCTGGAACACCTGGGTACAGACAGACAGCTGCATGCTGGAACACCTGGGTACAGACAGACAGCTGCATGCTGGAACACCTGGGTACAGACAGACAGCTGCATGCTGGAACACCTGGGTACAGACAGACAGCTGCATGCTGGAACACCTGGGTACAGACAGACACTGCATAATATGTTCCAGTAAACATTAGCACAGAGCTCAGATACCGTACAGTAGATCTCACGCTAACCCTAGTTACTGTACAGTATATCTCACGCTAACCCTAGATACTGTACAGTAGATCTCACGCTAACCCTAGATACTGTACAGTAGATCTCACGCTAACCGTAGATACTGTACAGTAGATCTAACCCTAACCGTAGATACTGTACAGTAGATCTAACCCTAACCGTAGATACTGTACAGTAGATCTAACCCTAACCCTAGATACTGTACAGTAGATCTAACCCTAGATACTGTACAGTAGATCTAACCCTAACCCTAGATACTGTACAGTAGATCTAACCCTAGATACCGTACAGTAGATCTAACCCTAGATACTGTACAGTAGATCTAACCCTAACCGTAGATACTGTACAGTAGATCTAACCCTAGATACCGTACAGTAGATCTAACCCTAGATACTGTACAGTAGATCTCACCCTAACCCTAGATACTGTACAGTAGATCTCACCCTAGATACTGTACAGTAGAACTAACCCTAACCGTAGATACTGTACAGTAGATCTAACCCTAGATACTGTACAGTAGATCTAACCCTAACCGTAGATACTGTACAGTAGATCTAACCCTAGATACCGTACAGTAGATCTAACCCTAGATACTGTACAGTAGATCTCACCCTAACCCTAGATACTGTACAGTAGATCTAACCCTAGATACTGTACAGTAGATCTCACCCTAGATACTGTACAGTAGATCTAACCCTAGATACCGTACAGTAGATCTAACCCTAGATACTGTACAGTAGATCTCACCCTAACCCTAGATACTGTACAGTAGATCTAACCCTAGATACTGTACAGTAGATCTCACCCTAGATACTGTACAGTAGATCTAACCCTAGATACTGTACAGTAGATCTAACCCAAACCCTAGATACTGTACAGTAGATCTAACCCTAGATACTGTACAGTAGATCTAACCCTAACCCTATATACTGTACAGTAGATCTCACCCTAGATACTGTACAGTAGATCTAACCCTAGATACTGTACAGTAGATCTAACCCTAGATACTGTACAGTAGATCTAACCCTAACCCTATATACTGTACAGTAGATCTCACCCTAGATACTGTACAGTAGATCTAACCCTAGATACTGTACAGTAGATCTAACCCTAGATACTGTACAGTAGATCTAACCCAAACCCTAGATACTGTACAGTAGATATCACCCTAGATACTGTACAGTAGATCTCACCCTAGATACTGTACAGTAGATCTAACCCTAGATACTGTACAGTAGATCTAACCCAAACCCTAGATACTGTACAGTAGATCTCACCCTAACCCTAGATACTGTACAGTAGATCTAACCCTAACCCTAGATACTGTACAGTAGATCTCACCCTAACCCTAGATACTGTACAGTAGATCTCACCCTAACCCTAGATACTGTACAGTAGATCTAACCCTAGATACTGTACAGTAGATCTGACCCTAACCCTAGATACTGTACAGTAGATCTAACCCTAGATACTGTACAGTAGATCTAACCCTAACCCTAGATACCGTACAGTAGATCTCACCCTAACCCTAGATACTGTACAGTAGATCTAACCCTAGATACTGTACAGTAGATCTAACCCTAACCCTAGATACTGTACAGTAGATCTAACCCTAGATACTGTACAGTAGATCTCACCCTAGATACTGTACAGTAGATCTAACCCTAGATACTGTACAGTAGATCTAACCCTAACCCTAGATACTGTACAGTAGATCTAACCCTAGATACTGTACAGTAGATCTAACCCTAGATACTGTACAGTAGATCTCACCCTAACCCTAGATACTGTACAGTAGATCTAACCCTAGATACTGTACAGTAGATCTAACCCTAGATACTGTACAGTAGATCTAACCCTAGATACTGTACAGTAGATCTAACCCTAGATACTGTACAGTAGATCTAACCCTAGATACTGTACAGTAGATCTAACCCTAGATACTGTACAGTAGATCTAACCCTAGATACCGTACAGTAGATCTCACCCTAGATACCGTACAGTAGATCTCACCCTAACCCTAGATACTGTACAGTAGATCTAACCCTAGATACTGTACAGTAGATCTAACCCTAACCCTAGATACTGTACAGTAGATCTAACCCTAGATACTGTACAGTAGATCTAACCCTAGATACTGTACAGTAGATCTAACCCTAACCCTAGATACTGTACAGTAGATCTAACCCTAGATACTGTACAGTAGATCTCACCCTAACCCTAGATACTGTACAGTAGATCTCACCCTAACCCTAGATACTTTACAGTAGATCTAACCCTAGATACTGTACAGTAGATCTAACCCTAGATACTGTACAGTAGATCTAACCCTAACCCTAGATACCATACAGTAGATCTAACCCTAACCCTAGATACTGTACAGTAGATCTAACCCTAGATACTGTACAGTAGATCTAACCCTAGATACTGTACAGTAGATCTAACCCTATATACTGTACAGTAGATCTAACCCTAGATACTGTACAGTAGATCTAACCCTAACCCTAGATACTGTACAGTAGATCTAACCCTAGATACTGTACAGTAGATCTAACCCTAGATACTGTACAGTAGATCTAACCCTAGATACTGTACAGTAGATCTAACCCTAACCCTAGATACTGTACAGTAGATCTAACCCTAGATACTGTACAGTAGATCTAACCCTAGATACTGTACAGTAGATCTAACCCTAACCCTAGATACTGTACAGTAGATCTAACCCTAGATACTGTACAGTAGATCTCACCCTAACCCTAGATACTGTACAGTAGATCTCACCCTAACCCTAGATACTTTACAGTAGATCTAACCCTAGATACTGTACAGTAGATCTAACCCTAGATACTGTACAGTAGATCTAACCCTAACCCTAGATACCATACAGTAGATCTAACCCTAACCCTAGATACTGTACAGTAGATCTAACCCTAGATACTGTACAGTAGATCTAACCCTAGATACTGTACAGTAGATCTAACCCTAACCCTAGATACTGTACAGTAGATCTAACCCTAGATACTGTACAGTAGATCTAACCCTAGATACTGTACAGTAGATCTAACCCTAGATACTGTACAGTAGATCTAACCCTAACCCTAGATACTGTACAGTAGATCTAACCCTAGATACTGTACAGTAGATCTAACCCTAGATACTGTACAGTAGATCTAACCCTAGATACTGTACAGTAGATCTAACACTAACCCTAGATACTGTACAGTAGATCTAACCCTAGATACTGTACAGTAGATCTAACCCTAACCCTAGATACTGTACAGTAGATCTAACCCTAGATACTGTACAGTAGATCTCACCCTAACCCTAGATACTGTACAGTAGATCTCACCCTAACCCTAGATACTTTACAGTAGATCTAACCCTAACCCTAGATACTGTACAGTAGATCTCACCCTAACCCTAGATACTGTACCGTAGATCTAACCCAAGATACTGTACAGTAGATCTAACCCTAGATACCGTACAGTAGATCTAACCCTAGATACTGTACAGTAGATCTAACCCTAACCCTAGATACTGTACAGTAGATCTAACCCTAGATACTGTACAGTAGATCTAACCCTAGATACTGTACAGTAGATCTAACCCTAACCCTATATACTGTACAGTAGATCTCACCCTAACCCTAGATACTGTACAGTAGATCTAACCCTAGATACTGTACAGTAGATCTAACCCTAGATACCGTACAGTAGATCTCACCCTAGATACTGTACAGTAGATCTAACCCTAACCCTAGATACCATACAGTAGATCTAACCCTAACCCTAGATACTGTACAGTAGATCTCACCCTAGATACTGTACAGTAGATCTAACCCTAGATACTGTACAGTAGCTCTAACCCTAGATACTGTACAGTAGATCTAACCCTAACCCTAGATACTGTACAGTAGATCTCACCCTAACCGTAGATACTGTACAGTAGATCTCACCCTAACCCTAGATACTGTACAGTAGATCTAACCCTAGATACTGTACAGTAGATCTAACCCTAGATACTGTACAGTAGATCTAACCCTAACCCTATATACTGTACAGTAGATCTAACCCTAACCCTAGATACTGTACAGTAGATCTAACCCTAACCCTAGATACTGTACAGTAGATCTAACCCTAACCCTAGATACTGTACAGTAGATCTAACCCTAGATACTGTACAGTAGATCTCACTCTAACCCTAGATACTGTACAATAGATCTAACCCTAGATACCGTACAGTAGATCTAACCCTAGATACCGTACAGTAGATCTAACCCTAGATACTGTACAGTAGATCTAACCCTAACCCTAGATACTGTACAGTAGATCTAACCCTAGATACTGTACAGTAGATCTAACCCTAACCCTAGATACTGTACAGTAGATCTAACCCTAACCCTAGATACCGTAAAGTAGATCTAACCCTAGATACTGTACAGTAGATCTAACCCTAACCCTAGATACCATACAGTAGATCTAACCCTAGATACTGTACAGTAGATCTAACCCTAACCCTAGATACTGTACAGTAGATCTCACCCTAACCCTAGATACTTTACAGTAGATCTAACCCTAACCCTAGATACTGTACAGTTGGATGGACAGCAGCAGTCGGGAGAGGTCGTGTTTTTCTCTAGCTCTCTAGCTGGAGGTAAGCAAACTTCTCATTTGGTGTTGAGTATAGCTTAACCATGTATTAGATCGTAGGTTGGTAGTTAGTTGTAGTTAGGTATTGTATTTATTATAGGTTAGTATTGTTGTTATTGTAGGTTTCCGTAGGTTATTGTAGGCTAGTATTGAAGCACGAGGCTAGCTAGCTAGCGGGTAGCTACTGGTAACGATTAGCAACGATTAGCAACGGTGGAGAGCTTCCCATATGGTGTTGAGTAAAGCTTAACCATGTATTAGATCGTAGGTTGGTAGTTAGTTGTAGTTAGGCATTGTATTTATCATAGGCTAGTTTTGTTGTTATTGTAGGTTTCCGTAGGTAATTGTAGGTTAGTATCGAAGCACGAGGCTAGCTAGCTAGCGGGTAGCTACTGGTAACGATTAGCTGTTCCCACTGTTAAATGTGCTGCTAGCCAACGTTTAATTTTTGCTGCGTTCTGCGTTATGTAAGGAACTAGACACGGACATGAATTATCTGTTTAGTGTGCTAACACACTCTTGGCAGTTTGTTGTAACCAAGTATTGGTGCTAAATTGTGTGTTAATGGATGCTAGCTTGCTAGTTAGCTACGGCGTCATAGCTAGGTATCGTGGGTAGCTACTGTGTCTTGGCAGTGTCTTCCGCCGTGCCGGCTGTAGCACGAAGCGAGCTAATTAGCCGTTTTTTCGAACAGAGTCAGAGTCAACACAGTAGCCACTGTGTGCCGGGTGTAGCACGAAGCTAGCTAGCTAGCCGTTCTTCAAACAAAGCCAACACAGTGGCCATTGCTAGCTACCCAACAAGACCAGCGAACGGTACGGTAGTAGCTAATTACAATATACTTGTCCTAGCTAGCCAACGTTGAATCATTGCTGCGTCATGAAAGGAACTTGACACAGACACGAATGATCTGTTTAGTGTGTTATCACACTATTGGTGGTTTGCTGTGACCAAGTGTTTGTGCTAAACTGTGTGTTACTGGATGCTAGCATGCTAGTTAGCTAGTTAACACACTATTGGTGGTTTGTTGTGAGTATTGGTGCTTAACTGTGTGTTAAACTGTGTGTTATTGGATGCTAGCATGCTAGTCAGCTATGGTGTCATAGTTGGCTAGCTGAATAAAGTGGGTTGAGTCTATTCCTTTAAACATTGAACAACTGTGGTTCACAACAATTCTGATTTCTAAAGGTGGAAGTTGGGAGAGTTTTTGTTCGGGTGGTTCAGTGAAACAATTTTAGTTTCTGAGGTAGAAGTTTTTGGTGAGGGAGGCCCCCCTCTCTCCTCTCCCAGATGCTTAGCTCATTTCATTCCGATCTCCTCTGCATTTTTGTAGCCATTTGCTACAGCCTGTCAACTATGCCTCTGCCTATCCCTGTTCTCTCCTCTCTGCACAGGCTACACAAACAACGCACCACACCGCGCGGCTGCTGCCTCTCTAACCTGGTGGTCCCTGCACGCACCCCTCACCTGGAGTTCCAGGTCGCAGGCAGCCTCTGGAACTGCCGTTCTGCTGCCAACAAAGCTGACTTCATCCCAGCCTATGCCAACCTCCAGTCCCTCGACTTCCTGGCGCTGACGGAAACATGGATCACCACTGAAAACACGGCTACTCCTACTGCTCTCTCCTCGTCTGACCATGTGTTCTCGCATACCCCGAGAGCATCTGGTCAGAGGGGTGGTGGTACAGGTATCCTCATCTCTCCCAAGTGGACATTCTCAATTTTTCCCCTAACCCATCTGTCTATCTCCTCATTTGAATTCCATGCTGTCACAGTCACTAGCCCATTTAAGCTTAATATCCTTGTCATCTATCGCCCTCCAGGTTCCCTTGGAGAGTTCATCAACGAGCTTGACGCCTTGATAAGTTCCTTTCCTGAGGATGGCTCACCCCTCACAGTTTTGGGGGATTTCAACCTCCCTATGTCCACGTTTGACTCATTTCTCTCTGCCTCCTTCTTTCCACTCCTCTCCTCTTTTGACCTCACCCTCTCACCGTCCCCCCCTACTCACAAGGCAGGCAATACGCTTGACCTCATCTTCACTAGATGCTGCTCCTCTACTAATCTCACTGCAACTCCCCTCCAAGTCTCCGACCACTACTTTGTTTCCTTTTCTCTCTCGCTCTCCTCCCACACTACTCACTCTGCCCCTACACAGATGGTAATGCGCCGCCGCAACCTTCGCTCTCTCTCTCCCACTACTCTCTCCTCTTCCATCCTATCATCTCTTCCCTCTGCTCAATCCTTCTCCCTCCAATCTCCTGATTCTGCCTCCTCAACCCTCCTCTCCTCCCTTTCTGCATCCTTTGACTCTCTGTGTCCCCTATCCTCCCGGCCGGCTCGGTCCTCCCCTCCAGCTCCGTGGCTTGATGACTCACTGCGAGCTCACAGAACAGAGCTCCGGGCAGCGGAGCGGAAATGGAAGAAAACTAAACTCCCTACCGACCTGGCATCTTTTCACTCCCTCCTCTCTACATTTTCTTCATCTGTTTCTGCTGCTAAGGCCACTTTCTACCACTCTAAATTCCAAGCATCTGCCTCTAACCCTAGGAAGCTCTTTGCCACATTTTCCTCCCTCCTGAATCCTCCTCCCCCCCCCCTCCCCTCCTCTCTCTCTGTGGATGACTTCGTCAACCACTTTGAAAAGAAGGTTGACGACATCCGATCCTCGTTTGTTAAGTCTAATAACACTGCTGGTCCTGCTCACACTGCCCTACCCTATGCTTTGACTTCTTTCTCCCCTCTCTCTCCAGATAAAATCCTGCGACTTGTGACTGCAGGCCGCCCAACAACCTGCCCGCTTGACCCCATCCCCTCCTCCCTTCTCCAGACCATCTCCGGTGACCTTCTCCCCTACCTCACCTCGCTGATCAACTCATCCTTGACCGCTGGCCATGTCCCTTCCGTCTTCAAGAGAGCGAGAGTTGCTCCCCTTCTCAAAAAACCAACACTCGACCCCACTGATGTCAACAACTACAGACCAGTATCCCTTCTTTCTTTTCTTTCCAAAACTATTGAGCGTGCCGTCTTTAGCCAACTCTCTTGCTATCTCTCTCAGAATGACCTTCTTGATCCAAACCAATCAGGTTTCAGGACTGGTCATTCAACTGAGACTGCTCTTCTCTGTGTCACGGAGACTCTCCGCACTGCTAAAGCTAACTCTCTCTCCTCTGCTCTTGTCCTTCTAGACCTGTCTGCTGCCTTTGATACTGTGAACCATCAGATCCTCCTCTCCACCCTCTCCGAGATGGGCATCTCCGGCGCGGCTCACTCCTGGATTGCGTCCTACCTGACCGGTCGCTCCTACCAAGTGGCGTGGCGGGAAGCTGTCTCCGCACCACGTGCTCTCACCACTGGTGTCCCCCAGGGATCGGTTCTGGGCCCTCTCCTTTTCTCCCTATACACCAAGTCACTTGGCTCTGTCATATCCTCACATGGTCTCTCCTATCATTGCTACGCTGACGATACACAACTAATCTTCTCCTTTCCCCCTTCTGATAACCAGGTGGCGAATCGCATCTCTGCATGTCTGGCAGACATATCAGTATGGATGACGGATCACCACCTCAAGCTGAACCCTGGCAAGACGGAGCTGCTCTTCCTCCCGGGGAAGGACTGCCCGTTCCATGATCTCGCCATCACGGTTGACAACTCCGCTGTGTCCTCCTCCCAGAGTGCGAAGAGCCTAGGCGTGACCCTGGACAACACCCTGTCGTTCTCCGCCAACATCAAGGCGGTGACCCGCTCCTGCAGGTTCATGCTCTACAACATTCGGAGAGTGCGACCCTGCCTTACACAGGAAGCGGCGCAGGTCCTGGTCCAGGCACTTGTCATCTCCCGTCTGGACTACTGCAACTCGCTGTTGGCTGGGCTCCCTGCCTGTGCCATTAAACCCCTACAACTCATCCAGAATGCCGCAGCCCGTCTGGTGTTCAACCTTCCCAAGTTCTCTCACGTCACCCCCCTCCTCCGCACACTCCACTGGCTTCCAGTTGAAGCTCGCATCCGCTACAAGACCATGGTGCTTGCCTATGGAGCAGTGAGGGGAACGGCACCTCTGTACCTTCAGGCTCTGATCAGTCCCTACACCCAAACGAGGACATTGCGTTCATCCACCTCTGGCCTGCTGGCTCCCCTTCCTCTGCGGAAGCATAGCTCCCGCTCAGCCCAGTCAAAACTGTTCGCTGCTCTGGCACCCCAATGGTGGAACAAGCTCCCTCACGACGCCAGGACAGCGGAGTCACTCACCACCTTCCGGAGACATTTGAAACCCCACCTCTTTAAGGAATACCTGGGATAGGATAAAGTATTCCTTCTAACCCCCCCCCCCCCCCCAAATTGTAAAGTGGTTATCCCACTGGCTATAGGGTGAACGCACCAATTTGTGAGTCGCTCTGGCTAAGAGCGTCTGCTAAATGACGTTAATGTGCCCTTGAGCAAGGCACTTAACCCTAATTGCTCCTGTAAGTCGCTCTGGTTAAGAGCGTCTGCTAAATGACTAAAATGTAAATGTAAATGTAAAATGTAGATCTAACCCTAGATACTGTACAGTAGATCTAACCCTAGATACTGTCCAGTAGATCTAACCCTAACCCTAGATACTGTCCAGTAGATCTAACCCTAACCCTAGATACTGTCCAGTAGATCTAACCCTAACCCTAGATACTGTCCAGTAGATCTCACCCTAGATACTGTACAGTAGATCTAACCCTAGATACTGTACAGTAGATCTAACCCTAGATACTGTACAGTAGATCTAACCCTAACCCTAGATACCGTACAGTAGATCTAACCCTAACAATAGATACTGTACAGTAGATCTAACCCTAACCCTAGATACTGTACAGTAGATCTAACCCTAGATACTGTACAGTAGATCTAACCCTAGATACTGTACAGTAGATCTAACCCTAGATACTGTACAGTAGATCTAACCCTAGATACTGTACAGTAGATCTAACCCTAATCCTAGATACTGTACAGTAGATCTCACCCTAACCCTAGATACTGTACAGTAGATCTAACCCTAACCCTAGATACTGTACAGTAGATCTAACCCTAGATACTGTACAGTAGATCTAACCCTAGATACTGTACAGTAGATCTCACCCTAACCCTAGATACTGTACAGTAGATCTAACCCTAACCCTAGATACTGTACAGTAGATCTAACCCTAGATACCGTACAGTAGATCTAACCCTAACCCTAGATACCATACAGTAGATCTCACCCTAACCCTAGATACTGTACAGTAGATCTCACCCTAACCCTAGATAATGTACAGTAGATCTAACCCTAACCCTAGATACTGTACAGTAGATCTAACCCTAGATACTGTACAGTAGATCTAACCCTAGATAATGTACAGTAGATCTCACCCTAACCCTAGATACTGTACAGTAGATCTCACCCTAACCCTAGATACTGTACAATAGATCTAACCCTAGATACTGTACAGTAGATCTAACCCTAACCCTAGATACTGTACAGTAGATCTAACCCTAACCCTAGATACTGTACAGTAGATCTAACCCTAGATACTGTACAGTAGATCTAACCCTAGACACTCCCTGTTAAAGAATAGACATAACCAGTCCTAGTGATTCCCTGCCTGTTATAACCAGTCCTAGTGATTCCCTCCTGTTATAACCAGTCCTAGTGATTCCCTCCTGTTATAACCAGTCCTAGTGATTCCCTCCTGTTATAACCAGTCCTAGTGATTCCCTGCCTGTTATAACCAGTCCTAGTGATTCCCTGCCTGTTATAACCAGTCCTAGTGATTCCCTCCTCTTATAACCAGTCCTAGTGATTCCCTCCAGTTATAACCAGTCCTAGTGATTCCCTCCTGTTATAACCAGTCCTAGTGATTCCCTGCCTGTTATAACCAGTCCTAGGTATTCCCTGCCTGTTATAACCAGTCCTAGTGATTCCCTCCTGTTATAACCAGTCCTAGTGATTCCTTCCTGTTATAACCAGTCCTAGTGATTCCCTCCAGTTATAACCAGTCCTAGTGATTCCCTCCTGTTATAACCAGTCCTAGTGATTCCTTCCTGTTATAACCAGTCCTAGTGATTCCCTCCTGTTATAACCAGTCCTAGTGATTCCCTGCCTGTTATAACCAGTCCTAGTGATTCCCTACCTGTTATAACCAGTCCTAGTGATTCCCTGCCTGTTATAACCAGTCCTAGTGATTCCCTGCCTGTTATAACCAGTCCTAGTGATTCCCTGCCTGTTATAACCAGTCCTAGTGATTCCCTGCCTGTTATAACCAGTCCTAGTGATTCCCTGCCTGTTATAACCAGTCCTAGTGATTCCCTGCCTGTTATAACCAGTCCTAGTGATTCCCTGCCTGTTATAACCAGTCCTAGTGATTCCCTGCCTGTTATAACCAGTCGTAGTGATTCCCTGTCTGTTATAACCAGTCCTAGTGATTCCCTGCCTGTTATAACCAGTCCTAGTGATTCCCTGCCTGTTATAACCAGTCCTAGTGATTCCCTGCCTGTTATAACCAGTCCTAGTGATTCCCTGCCTGTTATAACCAGTCCTAGTGATTCCCTGCCTGTTATAACCAGTCCTAGTGATTCCCTGCCTGTTATAACCAGTCCTAGTGATTCCCTGCCTGTTAGACTGTGTCTCTGTTCTCCCTGCCCATGAACAGTGTCTTTGTAACCACATAACAAATGACCGGAAGGAAGGATACTGAAATGAATGGATTAACCAGTGCTCATTCTATGTGAAAGGTAGCCCAAGATGTACTCTTAAGGAGCCTCCCGTTGCTTCCTCAGGTCCAAGGACCTTATATGTTATATTCAGAGGTAGACTGGCTCTGGCAGCCAAAACAGACAGATACTCTATCTAAACGTGAATCGATTCTTAATTGTGATACGGTTCAAGAAACATAAAGCCCTTTAAATTTCATCAAAATCATTTCACAAATGCTAAATACACACTGACTGTACACCAGTGAAGGTCAGGGGGCGTTTAGGATCATGGAGGAAGAGTTCTATTTTTATGGGCCTTATCTATATTATTACAGAACATTGGATGGTAAACAACAGGTGTAGACCAACAGTGAAATGCTTACTTAAGGGCCCTTCCCAACAATGCAGATACAAAATAGAAAAATTATAGAAAAAGTAAAACATCTGCAGCAGAGGTAACTCTGGGTTTTCCATTCCTGTGGCGGTCCTCATGAGAGCCAGTTTCATAATAGCGCTTGATGGTTTTTGCGACTGCACTTGAAGAAACTTTCAAAGTTCTTGAAATGTTCCGTATTGACTGACCTTCATGTCTTAAAGTAATGATGGACTGTCGTTTCTCTTTGCTTATTTGAGCTGTTCTTGCCATAATATGGACTTGGTATTTTACCAATTAGGGCTATCTTCTGTGTACCGCCTCTACCTTGTCACAACACAACTGATTGGCTCAAATGCATTAAGAAGGAAAGAAATTCCACAAATTAACTTTTAACAAGGCACACCTATTAATTGAAATTCATTCCAGGTGACTATCTCATGAAGCTGGTTGAGAGAATTGCCAAAGTGTGGAAAGCTGTCATCAAGGCAAAGAGTGGCTATTTGAAGAATCTCAAATATAAAATATATTTTGATTTGTTTAATACTTTTTTGGTTACTACATGATGCCATATGTTGAGAGCTTCAAGTTATTTGGTTCACATCACCAACAAACTATCATGGTCCAAACACAAAGACAGTCGTGAAGAGGGCACGACAAAACCTATTCCCCCTCAGGAGACTGAAAAGATTTGGCATGGGTCCTCAGATCCTCAAAAAGTTCTACAGCTGCACCATCGAGAGCATCCTGACCGGTTGCATCACCGCCTGGTATGGCAACTGCTCGGCCTCCGCCCGCAAGGCGCTACAGAGGGTAGTGCGTACAGCCCAGTACATCACTGCACATCCAGGATCTCTATACCAGGCGGTGTCAGGGGAAGGCCCTAAAAACTGTCAACGACTCCAGCCATCCTAGTAATAGACTGTTCTCTCTGCTACTGCATGGCAAGCGGTACCGGAGCGCCAAGTCTAGGTCCAAAAGGCTTCTTAACAGCTTCTACCCCCAAGCCATAAGACTCCTGAACAGCTAATCGTGGCTACCCGGACTATCACTGCCTGGTATGGCAACCAGCATGGCTACCACAGCATTCTGCAGCGATACGCCATCCCATCTGGTTTGGGCTTAGAGGGACTATCATTTGTTTTCAACAGGACAATGACCCAACACACCTCCAGGCTGTGTAAGGGCTATTTGACCAAGGTGAGTGATGGAGTGCTGCATCAGATGACCTGGCCTCCACAATCCCCCGACCTCAACCCAACTGAGATGGTTTGGGATGAGTCGGAAAAGCAGCCAACAAGTGCTCAGCATATGTGGGAACTCCTTCAAGACTGTTGGAAAAGCATTCCAGGTTAAGCTGGTTGAGAGAATGCCAAGAGTGTGCCAAGCTGTCATCAAGGCAAAGGGTGGCTATTTGAAGAATATAAAATATATTTTGATTTGTTTAACACTTTTTTGTTTACTACATGATTCCATATGTGTTATTTCATAGTTTCGATGTCTTCACAATTATTCAACAATGTAAAAAATAGTAAAAATAAAGATAAACCTTTGAATGAGTAGGTGTGTCCAAACTTTTGACTGGTACTGTATACAGAGCCTGTTGGAATGTCCTTCACTTTACTATAATGACAAATTTAGCAGAATGTCTTCTGAACAGTTTTACACTCTCCTGATTCCTGACCAAGCTGAGGAAGGCTATTGTTCAGATTAGGGCTGAGCAGTATACTGTATTTTACTATATACACCGGTATTGATTGAAGGACTGGTTTGAGTTTTTACTTTATCTTCTATAACAGTATTTTAATGTTTGGTTTGTTAAATGTAATGTTCAACTCCGCCGCGTATCATGTCAGTTTTTATAGTTTACTCTGTTTGCTCCTTGAGTCATCTCTCTCCCTCTCCTGCTTCATGCCGCTAACGCCACCAAGCCCTGCCCCCCGTCACTCAAGGAGAGAGCAGTTACTCCACCACGGAGTCACCAGCACTTTCTTGCCGTTCACTCCGCATGGTCAGATGGATGCAACAATGTTGGTGACCTGCTGCTTTCCACAAGCGCTCTATAATTACACTTAGTTTGTGTATCTTACGGTCTCCAAACTACAGTCTGCTAGTTTATTTTCTTAGCAAGGTGTTGCAAAAAAAAATTGTGTTAATGCTAATCGCTAGTTAGCTGGCAACCTAGCTTGCTAAATGTACTAAGAGTCAGAGCAAATGTAGCTAGCTAGCTAATACAGCCTGGTACCAGTGCTGGTGTAGGCCTAGATAAGCATTTTTGTGCAATGGTATCTTATCAGAGAGGAATCTGTAAGCATGAATATGTTGGTTAGCTAGCTAGTTACATGAAGTAAGAAACCATGTAATGTAACATCTAATTAGGGTCACCTGGAAACAGTGACCAACACTTTGGTTCCTACCCTATCAAGAATTTCTCACTGGCTTATTCATTCGTTGTCATGTCAAACAACAATGTACTCAAGGTGCTTCCCACCAGGGGCGGTGTGTTCATTAGGGCGATATGGGCGACGCACTGCCAAACGGGAAAAGGAAGGGATTTTTTTTCTAATCAATTATATCACGGCAACAGTAGTTATCAGTGTTCTAATCTAGACGTCTGATCTGCCACTAAATGTCCAATCAGGCTAAAGTCGTGCTTCAAATGGCCCCGCCCCTTTTGGGGCGATTTCAGTCAGGTTGAAAATCGCCCCAGAAGTCTCTCATAGACTCTCATGTAAAATCTTTTTTTTCAAATATCAGAGCTTTCAATACAATCTCTATGGGTTCCGGGAGGGCTTGCACTTACGCGCTTTCGTCATACGTAACATAACCATGAACGTAACTAAGAAAATAGCGGGTAGCAGCGTCAATCAATTCACGTACTACTGTCAAGATGGCTAGCGTTCAGTGCAACTCGATTGTCTCTTTGAAAGAAGTTCCTTTTTGTCGGCGAACAAATCAAGATAAATTGGCAACGAAACAATTAGGACCTCCCAGACCAAATTTAATAATTCAACAGGTTTCTACTAAAGGGGGAAAGTCCTACACCCGAGGATTTTCCAAAAATTGGTACGAACGAAAAACCTGGCTAGCAGGCTGCGATGTAGCTAATGCAGTCTTCTGCTACCCCTGCTTACTCTATCACCCTGAAGGCGGCACGGCAGACAGCACCGCTTGGACAGCGACTGGTGTAACGGACATGCACCATCTTTCAGAAAAGATTAAGAAACATGAGCTGTCAAAGACCCACATGGATAGCTGTTTGAGATTGTCTGCTTTGGGGAGAGTGAACATTGCCACTCAACTGGATGAGGGATATAGGCTAGCTGTCCGCCGCCACAACGATGAGGTTAGCAAGAACCGCCACATCCTCAGCCGGCTAATCCAGTGTGTGAAGTTTTGCGGAGTGTTTGAGTTAGCTTTGCGAGGCAAAGATGAAACTGAGGGCTCCACCAACCCTGCTATTTTTCTTGGACTTGTCAACTTTGTGGCACAATTAGATGAGGTGTTTTATGGAAATGCATATTGTTTATGCAGTGTTGAGGAATGTGAAAGAACACCCTTGATTATTTTTACTGTGATAACTTATTTTGCTTTTGTAAGCCAACACTTTTGAGATCAGTCAATAAATGCTTCTGGTATTGACTTATATGCTGCCCCTGTCTTCATGTTGTTGCTGGACATATCTTTTTTAAAATGTGTGTAGGTCACCTAAATCATCAGAAAAATTGCCCCCCCTGAGAATTTTTTCAGGAGCCGCCACTGCTTCCCACTATATTCCAACTATAGAATTAGAATAATCATTATATTTCAATGATTCCAACAGTTCACCAATTAACTAGGCCTTGATTTTTTTGCCCATGCTGCATGGCACAGTGTGAAAATGATAATACAAGTGCAGGAAATGCAGAAATTGATGAAAATGTTTAAAATTATTTTGGTTTTGAGTTAGATTGAACAGTATAAATGGAGAAAGACTAATTGAAATCACTATAATTTATGTGTGATCCACCCTAGGGTCATGGAATACTCAGAAAGCATATTTAGAACATTATTCAAAAACATAAATCACCGTCAAAAATATGGTGATATGATATTTTATCCATATTGTCCAGCCCTAGTTCAGATACACCTTGCATCAAAAGGTGATTTGAGTGATGTTTAGCTGTATCAGGAACAGCTCCACAGACATAAAACACTAGCTAGCCAGAACCTTCTCCAGTTTCTGTGCGCTAGAGATGTCGAGGATGAAGTGTCTGGTCTATAATGCCGCATTCAAAACAATTGGGAACTCGGAAAAATATGAGGTCAAATCATGACATCAGTGATTATTCAGGTCGGGAATTCCCAGTCCTAGAAAGAGGCCCGAGTTCCCAAGTTGGAATTCTGAGTTGGATGACTGTTCAAATAGATTTTTTCCCAGTCGGGCTCGTTTTGTTCCGAGTTCCCAGTTGTTTTGAACGCTGCACAACGCTCAAGAAGCTCCGATTCAAACTCAATTAGACAGCTCTGCATGCATTATAATGTCAAAATACGTTCATTACTCACCAAATATGGAGTTTCGCTGAGCAACCATCTTCATTTAGTCCCGTTACGGTTGGTATGTACGTCCCAAAAAATGTATAATATAACCGGAAACAAAATCATATTTGGCACCTCAAAGGCATTGTTTCGGTTGCTTGTACATTTTTATTTATCCCTTTTTGGAAGTACGGCTGGTATAGCCGTAATGGGAGTAAATTAAGATAGTTGCTCGGCAAAACTCCATATTTGGTGTGTATAAAACGTATTTTGACATTATAACGCTTGAAGAGCTGTCTAATGGGAGTTTGAATTGGAACTTCGTGGACGTTCAGAGACCAGACAGGTCATACTCATTCATCGCCGACATCTCTAGGTGCTTTCAAGACAACTAGGACCTCGAAAATAACCGAGGTCAAATCATAACGTCGGTGATCTTCAGGTTGGATAGTCATAGTTATATAAAGATGCCCGAGTTTCCGACTTCACGTTCAAAACATATTTTCCCAGTCGGAGCTCGTTTTTTCCCCGAGTTCCCAGTTGTCTTAAACGCACTAAAGTCGGAGATTTCCGAGTTCCCAGTTGTTTTGAACGCGGCATAACGCACAGATGCTGGGGCAGCCAGATCCTCACTTCACAGCCGTCAGGTATCTTCAGGACAACTTCGATGATAGGGGATGAGTGGCTAATGTTGACAATAGAAAAAAAAGCGAAGCCACAACATCTCGAGTCTGCAGCTAGCTAGCTAGCTAACGTTAGCAATATTTACACAACAAAATCCTATACAATACCAGCAGTGTCGCTCAGGAATGACAACACTAGTTGTTGTTGTTGTTGTTGTAGCTAGCTAGCATTGCAAACAATGGTTAGCGAACTGACTAGCCTAGCTACTTTTTTGTGAAAGTCTACCTAGGCTAACCAACATTAGCTGGGCTATCAGAGAAGAACATCACTCGATCTCCGGCTAGTAGTTAATCGATACAGTCCAAAACCATCATCGCCACCAAAACGGCAATGTACTTTTCCAAATGTAACGTAGCTAACAACTAGTTTTTATATTATGAAAACACTGACTCGACTGATGTCGTCAGTATCTCAGACAATAGTGATTATTATATTTAATCTTACCAGCTGCCTTCAAGAACTTCCTCCACTACATCCGCCATTGCTGTGTTGACGTCAACGTCAGAACTGCCGTCCACAACAGCATAGAGGGGATTCGATTAATGCCCCGGCCCTTCCCCGGGTGAACCGGTCTGCCTCCAGGCCATGGAGCCAGCCAGCCAGGGTCTCCGTTTTGGCCGACGGCAAAGTCGGCACAAAACAAAAGTGATGTAGGTTAATCACGTGGAGTAATGAGTAGGATTCTGTGTTTTCACATGCACAAGTGATTGGACATGCTTTATCTGCCTTTATCTGACTATGAAAATAAAACTATATTTTAATGAAAAGATATGTATATTTCTGAACGATGCATCATGCTGCGTTTTTTGACAACATGACCCAGCGGCGCACTGTTCGATTTGAGATGGGCGCTCCTCCCTCACCACCTTTGCCCGTTCACGCCATAGCCCGGTGCACCGCAGTTCAGCTTAATTGAATTCCCTCATTGTGTCTCGCGGCGTGATAAGGCAACTTGTTGCCTCGGTTGTCATTATTATTATTTTTATTTTTTTATTTCACCTTTATTTAACCAGGTAAGCCAGTTGAGAACAAGTTCTAATTTACAACTGCGACCTGGCCAAGATAAAGCAAAGCAGTGCGATAAAAACAACAACACCTCAGTGGTTGCCTCCCTTTCTCCCTAAAATTACTATTAATGAAATGATGACCCTGCTATACCAATACAGCTAGTATAGCCTCTCTTGGACATTCTCTCGGACAAAAGATAAAACATAACTGATCATTTGGTCACAAACACACTTAGACTGACACTCGCAATTCTGCACAGTCTAAACACTTTTCCGCAATCCCCACTTCCCCAAAACATGTGTAGATATTTAACTATAAATTGTGCCTTCCTGTATTATACGTACGCTAAAATGTCTATGATATTCTACTAAGCCATTTACTTTATGTTCATATTAAATCTTTTATTATTTCTTATCGTTGTTGCAATGTCAAGAAGGAACCTGCAAGTAAGCATTTCGTTGGATGGTGTATACCATGTGTATTTAGGATTTTATTTGGATCCCCATTAACTGTTGCAAAAGCAGCAGCTACTCTTCCTGGGGTCCACACAAAACATGAAACATTAAAAGACAAGAACAGCTCAAGGACAGAACTACATACATTAATAAATATAGAAATACAAAGGGTCCTGTGCAGACGAAACACTCAGAAAAAACACTCAGACAAAACAGTACTTTAAATAGACATACACTGTTATCTAGTTCAGATCCCTAGGGGTCTTGTGAGGTGTTTTATTGTTTGTTTTTTTTAAAGCTGATTTTGCTGTTTGCTTGGGTAATTTGAGATGGAAGGGTTTTCCATGTAACCATGGCTCTATACAATACTGTGCTTTGCCTTAAATTGGTTTTGGACTTGGGGACTGTGAAGAGACCCCTGGTGGCATGTCTGATGAGGTATGTATGTCTGTCAGAACTATGTTATTTTATTATACAGACAATTTGGAATTTTCATTACAGTAATATTTCTCATAAAAACAAGAAGTGATGCAGTCAATCTTGCTTCTACTTTAAGCCAAGTGAGACTGGAATGTATCTTGTTGATATTATACTAGCCCTCTTAACAGTGAAGGGCCAGACCATGCTGCTTTGTTCTGGGCCAGCTGCAGCTAAACTAGGTCCTTCTTGCAGCTCCTGACCACAGAACCAGAGGCTGCAGGACTTGTTTGTTAAAAAGTAGTGCATCTCTTTATCACAGACAGACCTCTCCCCCATCTTTACAACAATCTAATCAATATCTCCCACTTCCTGGAAAATGGAGCAGGACTGTCGCTTCTGATGGATTTAGCGGCTGATACTGTCAACATTCCTGCTGCCCAACCATGGAAGCACGTCACCCGCCGTAGGCCAAATTTGGGGAAAGTGGCCTGTGGCGAGTGGGGCTTCTTTGTCGTTGCAAAGCCCAACCCAAATCCAGTTGTCGAACAGCTTCGCCCTCCTGGCTTCGGAGGTTCCAGCGCCATCGCTGAGGGTGTCTGACGCAACGGCTACTCAGTCAGCCACAATGGGTTTTGCGGCCGGACCTCCTCTGCCATCTCCATCTCACCAGCCTTATATTTGGCAGCTCTATTTTACATTTTTAGTCATGTTGCAGACGTTCTTATCCAGAGCGACTTACAGTTAGTGAGTGCATACATTATTCACACTCTATGGTGAGAAACATCTCGGTTCCCGGGGAAAAAACCTTGTGCTATCCTGGGTCTCAGGTACAGGACATTACTAGGCTGCTTCCTGCTGTTTTACACCAGAACACGGGGGCTGTCGTGTCTGTTATGTATGGTACGACGTGCTGTACGTCGTACTGTACGTTGTTATGGTTTACGACAGTGTGCTGCTTTACGGATGAATGGGTTGTCAGAATGTGTGGCACATGTCATTAAACGACAGAGTGATGTACAATGTGAAACTGTGCAGATGTCCGTTCTTCTACAGCTAGGCTAGATATAACAGTGTCCATGTGGGATCGAATGACATTAGGGTGGCTAGCTCGGAACGGCATAAACTGGATTTTATGGCCCATTGCCATCACTGAGTCATGGCATTGAAAGATTCAGTAGGTTGCTGGCAATACATGACTGGCCACGAGTCTACTGTAGCTTTGTTGGAGTTACTTTTGTGGATAAATGTGATACCTTTTGGAAACAGAAGATGTTCTACAGAGAAGATGGGGTCCATCCAAACCATATTGGTGCCTGGACCCTGTCCTCACATTTCAAGGCTGCGCTGAGACATTGACTTATCAACACCCCAAGTCCCGCTCAGGTCATCCCAAGCATAAATGATCAGCTTTATCATTAAACTCTAGGCCCGCAACAAGTAACCATCATTGACTTCTGTTTTAACCCACGTCCTCGCTCTGGGCTGCAACTTGCTCGAGGCATCGAACCAATGGTACAGTTCTCGACCAGGGGTTCCCAACCAGGGGCACTAGGACCCCAGGGGGTACTTGGCCTATCCACAGGGGGTACTTGGCCTATCCACAGGGGGTACCTGGCCTATCCACAGGGGGTACCTGAAAAGACTCATGAGTCCAGAGGGTTACTGGGAAAACGCACCAGGGGGTTCTTCAGGGGTACTCCGGGCAGAGAAACATTCAGTTGGTGGTACGGCAACCAAAAAAGGTTGGGAACCACTGTTCTAGACAATCTTGTGTACCAATTCAATGGTATTTTCAAATAAGTGGTTACCAACTGAGCACTGTGACGCCCCTCCCACTCGGTGACGCCCCTCCCACTCGGTGACGCCCCTCCCACTCGGTGACGCCCCTCCCACTTGGTGACGCCCCTCCCACTCTGTGACACCCCTCCCACTCTGTGACGCCCCTCCCACTCTGTCTGCGTATTCTCTCTCTTTATTCTTGTTTCCTTATTAGGATGCCGGTGGGCGGAGTTGGGAGGGTCGTCAGCTACATGGGAAACACCTGGGCCGGGTGTGTCCCAGCATAAATGGACCTCTTCCACATTCATGAGGGAGACTCTCACCTTATTGATTTTTGTTGTGGTATTTTTGGTTGTTTGCTTTAGCACCTTTCAACACCTTGCATTATTACTTTTATACATGCATAACACTCACTTACACTACTGATTACTGATTACTCACACCATTGTTCATTATACTTAGTTTACTTTAGTTAATAAATATATATTTTGGTATTCCTTGTCTCCAACGGTGTCTCCCTTTTGTTACGAACTTTGAGCCGGTTCGTGACAGCATAGTTTGATGCATAGGCATAATGGTTCAGTTCTTGTATCTATTCCAATTCAACCTCATGGTCTTTTATAGTAGGGGGTTACCTCTTGAACATGGCATGTTTGTATTGGTAGTGGTCCTCTGTAGCTCAGCTGGTAGAGCACGGCGCTTGTAACGCCAGGGTAGTGGGTTCGATCCCCGGGACCACTCATACATTTAAAAAAAAATATGCACACATAACTGTAAGTCACTTTGGATAAAAGCGTCTGCTAAATGGATTATTATTATTATTAGAAACTCAGTCTGATCTGAAATCCCACAGCTGCGGCCTTGGACTGATTCATGTAAATGCCAGAAAATTGATTTTATTGTAACTCTGGCATCTCAAACCAACGTGGTGGAAATTCTGGTTATAACGTAATCTTGGCTAAAGAAGTCTATGCTCTGATGTGTTATAATGTAATGTTTGGTATAGGAGGGGGTGTGGTCATGTACACTACCGGTCAAAGGTTTGGACACACCTACTCATTCAAGGGTTTTTCTTTATTTTTACTATTTTCTACATTGTAGAATAATAGTGAAGACATCAAAACTATGAAATAACACATATGGAATCATGTTGTAACCAAAAAAGTGTTAAACAAATCAAAATATATTTTATATTTGAGATTCTTCAAATGGCCACCCTTTGCCTTGATGACAGCTTTGCATTCTCTTGGCATTCTCTCAACCAACATCATCCTCTGTAAAAATGCCCATCTGCCCACCCTTCACTTCTCCCACACTAACTTTACAGAATTCAGAATTAAAATGTTTTTCTTTCATTATTTGGTATTTTATGCATCAATATGATGGTTCACAGTTTATTGTTGGCATTTCAGGTCTGAGTTTGCCCACTTTGCCAATGAAATAGTCATTAAAATAATTGCCAATATGAAAAGGTTGTGTGATGAATGAGCCTTCTGATTCAATGAAAGATGAATTCGTCTTTCTCCCAATAAATTCATTTAAAGTACTCCAAAGCTTTTTTCCATCATACTTTATATAATTTATCTTCGTTTTTCTCTAGTTTAGTCACATCATTTCTCAATTTACAGTACGTTTGCCAATCAACTGTGCAGCCAGACTCCTTTTGCCTTGTCTCTTTCAACCATACCGTTTTTTAAATTCCTCATCAATCCACGGAGCCTTAACAGTTCTAACAGTCAGTTCTTAATAGGTGCATGCCAGTGGTGGTCGGTTACGTTTAAGATGAGGGAGGACCATTTTTTTTTTTTTTATGAGCATGGCCTTATTTCTATTGCAGCATGTTGGATGACTGTCATTCATATTCCATCCACCCAGTTCAATGTAACATCGATGGGTTTAGGCTACTACATGAAACTCTAATGTTCCCTTTACCCATCATGAGGTTGCTATAACCTAGCCTATGAATGAAAGTTTACAACGTAGGTGCAGAGGTCAAGATGACAGACATTGACCCATTCAATACCGCCTTGCACACTCTTGCCAGCATCTAGCTGATCTAAGGTGTAGTCATTAGTCCAACAGTTGCAAACGAGAGTTTCTATTGGACAAATTCAGGTATGTTTATCCCCGTTTCGTTTAGTTTGCTTCCGTTAAAGAAACGTTTTTCAACAGAATCGGCGGAATGAATACACCCCTGATCACACGCAAACACAGTTCACTTTCATAGCAGCTACACAAACAGCATGATCATTTTGCTCGCTGTATAATTCCTTCTCGCATCTACGCGCTCTCCTCCTCTCACCTTTTCCCTTGGCTTGTGGACTTCAGGGCACAACACATCAGCTGTCTGTGACCAGACGAAAAAACCTTTCCAAGCCAAAGCTTCATATCATAGCCGCTAACCACGACACACAGCCTACCTACATGGTCATAGCTACTAGAACTAACGCGTTAGTAAACCTGCTACAATCATGCAGTACAGCAAGTAGTTTAGCAGTTACACCGGCGGAACCCGGTGGCAATAAATTAATAAAACCAAAAGCTTACCTTGACATGGAAGAGTTCCAGTGTTGGATAGTCATAGCCAGCTAGCTAGCATAGCATCTGTCTCTGTTTGAGCTGAGTGTTTGAGTAGGCTAAACTATCTAGCTGCATTCCAGTGGAGGCTGCTGAGTGGAGGACAGCTCATAATAATGACTGGAACGGAGTACATGGAGTAGCGTTAAACACATGGAAACCATGTATTTGATACCATTCCACCCATTCCACTCCAGCCATTACCACGAGCCCGTCCTCCCTAATTAAGGTGCCACCAACCTCCACCACCGCATTTGCTAATTAAGTGAAATTGAACAAAAAAATACGAAAAAAATAAATAAATATCTCTCTTTCATTGTGAAGAAATGAAATTGTTAAAAACTGTTCAACTATTGTCTTTCTCTCTCTTTGAGTCAACTGCTCAGCACATTTTATGCACTGCAGTACTAGCGCTGATAGGTTGGAGGACGTCCTCCGGATGTTGTCATAATTACTGTGCAAGTATATGGAACGGGGTGAGAACCATGAGCCTCTTAGGTTTTTTATTGAAGTAATGTACCCAGAGGAGGACGGAAGCTACACCATGGTGCTACCCTACATTTTACATTTTTGTCATTTAGCAGACGCTCTTATCCAGAGCGACATACAGGAGCAATTAGGGTTAAGTGCCTTGCCCAAGGGCACATCGACAGATTTTTCACCTAGTCGGCTCGGGGATTAGAACCAGCGACCTTTTGGTTACTGGCACAACGCTCTTAATCACTAAGCTACCTGCCGCCCCAACCCTACCAACCCTACAGAGTGCTGTTGAGGCTACTGTAGACCTTCATTGCAAAACAGTGTGTTTTAATACATTTGGTGACATGTGAATATATTTAGTATAGTTTTATCTAAAAAGGATAACTTTTTTTATGTTTTAATATTTTTATTTTTATGAAATTCACTGAGGAGGATGGTCCTCCCATTTGTATTTTTATTTATTAAGGATCCCCATTAGTTCCTGCCAAGGCAGCAGCTACTCTTCCTGGGGTTTATTATGGATCCCCATTAGTTCCTGCCAAGGCAGCAGCTACTCTTCCTGGGGTTTATTATGGATCCCCATTAGTTCCTGCCAAGGCAGCAGCTACTCTTCCTGGGGTTTATTATGGATCCCCATTAGTTCCTGCCAAGGCAGCAGCTACTCTTCCTGGGGTTTATTATGGATCCCCATTAGTTCCTGCCAAGGCAGCAGCTACTCTTCCTGGGGTCCAAACACATTAAGGCACTTAGATCAAACATAAAACAACAGATAAAACAGTACATCATATGACATTATTACACCACTACCTATCTACAATACAAAATGTATTATACCACCATACAACAATATCACAATGTAGGTGTGTGTAGAGTGTGTGTGCTAGCGTTGTGTCTGTACCTGTGTGTGTGTGTCTCTTCACAGTCCCCGCTGTTCCATAAGGTGTATTTTTACCTGTTTTAAAAAATCTGATTCTACTGCTTGCATCAGTTACTTGATGTGGAATAGAGTTCCATGTAGTCATGGCTCTATGTAGTACTGTGCGCCTCCCATAGTCTGTTCTGGACTTGGGATTGTGAAGAGACCTCTGGTGGCATGTCTTGTGGGGTATGCATGGGTGTCCGAGCTGTGTGCTAGTAGTTTAAACAGACAGCTCGGTACATTCAGCATGTCAACACTACTTACAAATACAAGTAGTGATGAAGTCAATCTCTCCTCCACTTTGAGCCATGAGAGATTGACATACATGTTATTAATGTGTTCTGTTAGACAGGTAACTCTTTATCCACAATATAGCAGGGGGTGTAAAGCCATAACACATACGTTTTTGATCGATAATGTCAAAAGCCGCACGGAAGTATAACAAAACAGCCGACACAATCTTTTTATTATCAATTTCTCTCAGCCAATCATCAGTAATTTGTGTAAGTGCTGTGCTTGTTGAATGTCCTTCCCTATAAGCGTGCTGAAAGTTTGTAAATGTATTTACTGTAAAATAGCATTGTATCTGGTCAAACACAATTTTTACCAATAGTTTACTAAGGGTTGGGAAGAGGCTGATTGGTCGGCTATTTGAGCCAGTAAAGGGGGCTTTACTATTCTTAGGTAGGGGAATGACTTTTGCTTCCCTCCAGGCCTGAGGGGGCACACACTTTCTAGTAGGCTTAAATTGAAGAGATGGCAAATAGGAGTGCCAATATCGACCGGTATCATCCTCAGTAATTCTCCATCCAAGTTGTCAGACCCCGGTGGCTTGTCATTGTTGATAGACAGCAATACTTTTTTCACCTCTTACACACTCACTTTACGGAATTCAAAATTGCAATGTTTGTCTTTTATCATTTGGTCAGATATACTTGGATGTGTAGTGTCAGCGTTTGTTGCTGGCATGTCATGCCCAAGTTTGCTAATCTTGCCAATGAAAAAATCATTAAAGTAGTTGGCAATATCAGTGGGTTTTGTGATGAATGAGCCATCTGATTCAATGAATGATGGAGCTGAGTTTGCCTTTTTCCCCAAAATGTCATTTAAGGTGCTCCAAAGCTTTTTACTATCATTCTTTATGTCATTTATCTTTGTTTCATAGTGTAGTTTCTTCTTCTTTTTATTCAGTGAATGTCATCCTCTGAGGAACCTCCACTGGTGCGTATCAATACCTGGAAGAAACAATTTCATAAATGCAGCGTTTGGATGCTCCTCATTGATGACTTGACTCATGGATGCTTAATACATTACGTTTGGATGCTCCTCATTCACTAAACCAACAAATATTCTTTACATCTTCGACATAAGAATCACTTCAAAACATTTTGTTCTCTTATAAACTATTTTAGGCCCAGCCTTTGGAACTTTTGCTTTTCTAGGTATGGCTACTATATCATGGTCACTACATCCAATGGGTATGGATACAGACAGACAATACAGACAGACAGACAATACAGACAGACAGACAGACAGACAGACAGACAATACAGACAGACAGACAGACAGACAGACAGACAGACAGACAGACAGACAATACAGACAGACAGACAGACAGACAATACAGACAGACAGACAGACAGACAATACAGACAGACAATACAGACAGACAGACAGGCAGGCAGACAGACAGACAGACAGACAGACAGACAGACAGACAGACAGAGACAGACAGAGACAGACAGAGACAGACAGAGACAGACAGAGACAGACAGAGACAGACAGACAGAGACAGACAGACAGACAGACAGACAGACAGACAGACAGACAGACAGACAGATAGCTAATACAGACAGACAGACAGACAGACAGACAGACAGACAGGCAGGCAGGCAGACAGACAGACAGACAGACAGATAGCTAATACAGACAGACAGACAGACAGACAGACAAATCTGTCTATAAATAAGGCGTTTGTGTTCAAGCTTCTCAGTGTATCAAAGATCTGTATGAAGTGAAACAGAGAAGCTGGGCAGACAGGTGAGCTGCATCCACATGAAGGAGTCCCAGTACCTCCACAGGTACACACCCATCTTTCTCTGGATGGATTTACATTGTTCAGTCAAAAAGCGAAGAAGTAAGCAACTATATAACACAAGGTTGACAAGGTTTCAAATGAAGTATTTCAGTAAATTATAGCTTTATTTTCCGTGTACTGTCTCTGACTTTGGTCATGACGCATCTCTGATTAGGCAGAATAGTCAGGATACATCTCTGATTGGACAGAATAGTCATGACGCATCTCTGATTAGGCAGAATAGTCAGGATACATCTCTGATTAGGCAGAATAGTCCGGATACATCTCTGATTAGGCAGAATGGTCATGACATCTCTGATTAGGCAGAATAGTCAGGATACATCTCTGATTAGGCAGAATAGTCAGGATACATCTCTGATTAGACAGAATAGTCAGGATACATCTCTGATTAGACAGAATAGTCAGGATACATCTCTGATTAGGCAGAATAGTCAGGATACATCTCTGATTAGGCAGAATAGTCAGGATACATATCTGATTAGACAGAATAGTCATGACGCATCTCTGATTAGGCAGAATAGTCAGGATACATCTCTGATTAGGCAGAATAGTCAGGATACATATCTGATTAGGCAGAATAGTCAGAATACATCTCTGATTAGGCAGAATAGTCAGGATACATCTCTGATTAGGCAGAATAGTCAGGATACATCTCTGATTAGGCAGAATAGTCAGAATACATCTCGGATTAGGCAGAATAGTCAGAATACATCTCTGATTAGGCAGAATGGTCAGGATACATCTCTGATTAGGCAGAATAGTCAGGATACATCTCTGATTAGGCAGAATAGTCAGGATACATCTCTGATTAGGCAGAATAGTCAGAATACATCTCTGATTAGGCAGAATGGTCATGACACATCTCTGATTAGACAGAATAGTCAGGATACATCTCTGATTAGGCAGAATAGTCAGGATACATCTCTGATTAGGCAGAATAGTCCGGATACATCTCTGATTAGGCAGAATAGTCAGGATACATCTCTGATTAGGCAGAATAGTCTGGATACATCTCTGATTAGGCAGAATAGTCAGGATACATCTCTGATTAGACAGAATAGTCAGGATACATCTCTGATTAGGCAGAATAGTCAGGATACATCTCTGATTAGGCAGAATAGTCAGGATACATCTCTGATTAGGCAGAATGGTCAGAATACATCTCTGATTAGGAAGAATGGTCAGAATACATCTCTGATTAGGCAGAATGTTAGTGTTGTTTCAGTCATACAGTCAGATGTTTTTTTCTGTACCCTCAAACACCAACAGAGGCACTATGTACAGTTGAATGCATTCAGTTGACTGACTAGGTATCCCTCTTTCCCTTTCCTTTGTACTGTGCCTTCAGGAAGCATTCACACCCCTTGACTTATTCCACATTTTGTTGTGTTACAGCCTGAATTTAAAATGGATTAATTTGAGATTCTGTGTCACTGATCTACACAAAATACCCCAAAATGTCAAAGTGGAGTTCTGTTTTTAGAAATGTTTACAAATTAATTAAAAATGAAAAGCTGAAACATCTTGAGTTAATAAGTATTCAACCCCTTTAATATGGCAAGTCTAAATAAGTTACATGTAAAAATGTGCTTAACAAGTCACATAATAAGTTGCATGGACTTTGTGTACAATGATAGAGTTGAACATGTTTTTTTAATGACTACCTCATCTCTGTACCCTACACATACAGATACAGTTGAAGTCAGAAGTTTACATACACTTAGGTTGGAGTCATTAAAACTCGTTTTTCAACCACTCCGCAAATTTCTTGTTAACAAACTATAGTTTTGGCAAGTCGGTTAGGACATCTACTTTGTGCATGACACAAGTCATTTTTCCAACAATTGTTTACAGACAGATTATTTCACTTATAATTCACTGTATCACAATTCCAGTGGGTCAGAAGTTTACATACACTAAGTTGACTGTGCCTTTAAACAGCTTGGAAAATTCCAGAAAATGATGTCATGACTTTAGAAGCTTCTGATAGGCTAATTTACATAATTTGAGTCAATTGGAGGTGTACCTGTGGATGTATTTCAAGGCCTACCTTCAAACTCAGTGCCTCTTTGCTTGACATCATGGGAAATTAAAAAGAAATCAGCCAAGACTTAATAAAAAAAATGTAGACCTCCACAAGTCTGGTTCATCTTTGGGAACAATTTCCAAACGCCTGAAGGTACCACGTTCATCTGTACAAACAATAGTATGCAAGTATAAACACCATGGGACCACACAGCCGTCATACCGCTCAGGAAGGAGACGCGTTCTGTCTCCTAGAGATTAACGTACTTTGGTGCGAAAAGTGCAAATCAATCCCAGAACAACAGCAAAGGACCTTGTGAAGATGCTGGAGGAAACCGATACAAAAGTATCTATATCCACAGTAAAACGAGTCCTATATCGACATAACCTGAAAGGCCGCTCAATAAGGAAGAAGCCACTGCTCCAAAACCGCCATAAAAAAGCCAGACTACGGTTTGCAACTGCACAAGGTAACTCTTTATCCACAATATAGCAGGGGGTGTAAAGCCATAACACATACGTTTTTGATCGATAATGTCAAAAGCCGCACGGAAGTATAACAAAACAGCCGACACAATCTTTTTATTATCAATTTCTCTCAGCCAATCATCAGTAATTTGTGTAAGTGCTGTGCTTGTTGAATGTCCTTCCCTATAAGCGTGCTGAAAGTTTGTAAATGTATTTACTGTAAAATAGCATTGTATCTGGTCAAACACAATTTTTACCAATAGTTTACTAAGGGTTGGGAAGAGGCTGATTGGTCGGCTATTTGAGCCAGTAAAGGGGGCTTTACTATTCTTAGGTAGGGGAATGACTTTTGCTTCCCTCCAGGCCTGAGGGGGCACACACTTTCTAGTAGGCTTAAATTGAAGAGATGGCAAATAGGAGTGCCAATATCGACCGGTATCATCCTCAGTAATTCTCCATCCAAGTTGTCAGACCCCGGTGGCTTGTCATTGTTGATAGACAGCAATACTTTTTTCACCTCTTACACACTCACTTTACGGAATTCAAAATTGCAATGTTTGTCTTTTATCATTTGGTCAGATATACTTGGATGTGTAGTGTCAGCGTTTGTTGCTGGCATGTCATGCCCAAGTTTGCTAATCTTGCCAATGAAAAAATCATTAAAGTAGTTGGCAATATCAGTGGGTTTTGTGATGAATGAGCCATCTGATTCAATGAATGATGGAGCTGAGTTTGCCTTTTTCCCCAAAATGTCATTTAAGGTGCTCCAAAGCTTTTTACTATCATTCTTTATGTCATTTATCTTTGTTTCATAGTGTAGTTTCTTCTTCTTTTTATTCAGTGAATGTCATCCTCTGAGGAACCTCCACTGGTGCGTATCAATACCTGGAAGAAACAATTTCATAAATGCAGCGTTTGGATGCTCCTCATTGATGACTTGACTCATGGATGCTTAATACATTACGTTTGGATGCTCCTCATTCACTAAACCAACAAATATTCTTTACATCTTCGACATAAGAATCACTTCAAAACATTTTGTTCTCTTATAAACTATTTTAGGCCCAGCCTTTGGAACTTTTGCTTTTCTAGGTATGGCTACTATATCATGGTCACTACATCCAATGGGTATGGATACAGACAGACAATACAGACAGACAGACAGACAATACAGACAGACAGACAGGCAGACAGACAGACAGACAGACAATACAGACAGACAGACAGACAGACAGACAGACAGACAGACAGACAATACAGACAGACAGACAGACAGACAATACAGACAGACAGACAGACAATACAGACAGACAATACAGACAGACAGACAGGCAGGCAGACAGACAGACAGACAGACAGACAGACAGACAGACAGACAGACAGACAGACAGACAGAACAGACAGAGACAGACAGAGACAGACAGAGACAGACAGACAGAGACAGACAGACAGACAGACAGACAGACAGACAGACAGACAGACAGACAGACAGACAGACAGACAGACAGATAGCTAATACAGACAGACAGACAGACAGACAGACAGACAGGCAGGCAGGCAGACAGACAGACAGACAGACAGATAGCTAATACAGACAGACAGACAGACAGACAGACAAATCTGTCTATAAATAAGGCGTTTGTGTTCAAGCTTCTCAGTGTATCAAAGATCTGTATGAAGTGAAACAGAGAAGCTGGGCAGACAGGTGAGCTGCATCCACATGAAGGAGTCCCAGTACCTCCACAGGTACACACCCATCTTTCTCTGGATGGATTTACATTGTTCAGTCAAAAAGCGAAGAAGTAAGCAACTATATAACACAAGGTTGACAAGGTTTCAAATGAAGTATTTCAGTAAATTATAGCTTTATTTTCCGTGTACTGTCTCTGACTTTGGTCATGACGCATCTCTGATTAGGCAGAATAGTCAGGATACATCTCTGATTGGACAGAATAGTCATGACGCATCTCTGATTAGGCAGAATAGTCAGGATACATCTCTGATTAGGCAGAATAGTCCGGATACATCTCTGATTAGGCAGAATGGTCATGACATCTCTGATTAGGCAGAATAGTCAGGATACATCTCTGATTAGGCAGAATAGTCAGGATACATCTCTGATTAGACAGAATAGTCAGGATACATCTCTGATTAGACAGAATAGTCAGGATACATCTCTGATTAGGCAGAATAGTCAGGATACATCTCTGATTAGGCAGAATAGTCAGGATACATATCTGATTAGACAGAATAGTCATGACGCATCTCTGATTAGGCAGAATAGTCAGGATACATCTCTGATTAGGCAGAATAGTCAGGATACATATCTGATTAGGCAGAATAGTCAGAATACATCTCTGATTAGGCAGAATAGTCAGGATACATCTCTGATTAGGCAGAATAGTCAGAATACATCTCGGATTAGGCAGAATAGTCAGAATACATCTCTGATTAGGCAGAATGGTCAGGATACATCTCTGATTAGGCAGAATAGTCAGGATACATCTCTGATTAGGCAGAATAGTCAGGATACATCTCTGATTAGGCAGAATAGTCAGAATACATCTCTGATTAGGCAGAATGGTCATGACACATCTCTGATTAGACAGAATAGTCAGGATACATCTCTGATTAGGCAGAATAGTCAGGATACATCTCTGATTAGGCAGAATAGTCCGGATACATCTCTGATTAGGCAGAATAGTCAGGATACATCTCTGATTAGGCAGAATAGTCTGGATACATCTCTGATTAGGCAGAATAGTCAGGATACATCTCTGATTAGACAGAATAGTCAGGATACATCTCTGATTAGGCAGAATAGTCAGGATACATCTCTGATTAGGCAGAATAGTCAGGATACATCTCTGATTAGGCAGAATGGTCAGAATACATCTCTGATTAGGAAGAATGGTCAGAATACATCTCTGATTAGGCAGAATGTTAGTGTTGTTTCAGTCATACAGTCAGATGTTTTTTTCTGTACCCTCAAACACCAACAGAGGCACTATGTACAGTTGAATGCATTCAGTTGACTGACTAGATATCCCTCTTTCCCTTTCCTTTGTACTGTGCCTTCAGGAAGCATTCACACCCCTTGACTTATTCCACATTTTGTTGTGTTACAGCCTGAATTTAAAATGGATTAATTTGAGATTCTGTGTCACTGATCTACACAAAATACCCCAAAATGTCAAAGTGGAGTTCTGTTTTTAGAAATGTTTACAAATTAATTAAAAATGAAAAGCTGAAACATCTTGAGTTAATAAGTATTCAACCCCTTTAATATGGCAAGTCTAAATAAGTTACATGTAAAAATGTGCTTAACAAGTCACATAATAAGTTGCATGGACTTTGTGTACAATGATAGAGTTGAACATGTTTTTTTAATGACTACCTCATCTCTGTACCCTACACATACAGATACAGTTGAAGTCAGAAGTTTACATACACTTAGGTTGGAGTCATTAAAACTCGTTTTTCAACCACTCCGCAAATTTCTTGTTAACAAACTATAGTTTTGGCAAGTCGGTTAGGACATCTACTTTGTGCATGACACAAGTCATTTTTCCAACAATTGTTTACAGACAGATTATTTCACTTATAATTCACTGTATCACAATTCCAGTGGGTCAGAAGTTTACATACACTAAGTTGACTGTGCCTTTAAACAGCTTGGAAAATTCCAGAAAATGATGTCATGACTTTAGAAGCTTCTGATAGGCTAATTTACATAATTTGAGTCAATTGGAGGTGTACCTGTGGATGTATTTCAAGGCCTACCTTCAAACTCAGTGCCTCTTTGCTTGACATCATGGGAAATTAAAAAGAAATCAGCCAAGACTTAATAAAAAAAATGTAGACCTCCACAAGTCTGGTTCATCTTTGGGAACAATTTCCAAACGCCTGAAGGTACCACGTTCATCTGTACAAACAATAGTATGCAAGTATAAACACCATGGGACCACACAGCCGTCATACCGCTCAGGAAGGAGACGCGTTCTGTCTCCTAGAGATTAACGTACTTTGGTGCGAAAAGTGCAAATCAATCCCAGAACAACAGCAAAGGACCTTGTGAAGATGCTGGAGGAAACCGATACAAAAGTATCTATATCCACAGTAAAACGAGTCCTATATCGACATAACCTGAAAGGCCGCTCAATAAGGAAGAAGCCACTGCTCCAAAACCGCCATAAAAAAGCCAGACTACGGTTTGCAACTGCACATGGGGACAAAGATCGTACTTTTTGGAGAAATGTCCTCTGGTCTGATGAAACAAAAATAGAACTGTTTGGCCATAATGACCATCGTTATGTTTGGAGGAAAAAGGGGGTTGCTTGCAAGCCGAAGAACACCATCCCAACCGTGAAGCACAGGGGTGACAGCATCATGCTGTGGGGGTGCTTTGCTGCAGGTGGGACTGGTGCACTTCACAAAATAGATGGCATCATGAGGAAGGAAAATTATGTGGATATATTGAAGCAACATCTCAAGACATCAGTCAGGAAGTTAAAGCTTGGTTGCAAATGGGTCTTCAAATGGACAATGACCCCAAGCATACTTCCAAAGTTGTGGCAAAATGGCTTAAGGACAACAAAGTCAAGGTATTGGACTTCCGACCCACTGGGAATGTGATGAAATAAATAAAAGATGAAATAAATCATTCTCTCTACTATTATTCTGACATTTCACATTCTTTAAATAAAGTGGTGATCCTAACTGACCTAAGACGGGGCATTTTTACTAGGATTAAATGTATTTGGCTAAGGTGTATGTAAACTTCCGACTTCAACTGTATGTGTAAGGTCCCTCAGTCGAACAGAGAATTTCAAGCACAGATTCAACCACAATGACCAGGGAGGTTTTCCAATAGTTTGCAAAGAAGGGCACTGTTTATTATATTATCTATTTTCTATCCTGTTGTCACTTTACTCCCACAGTGCTATGAAAAAGTATTTGCCCCCTTTCTAATTTTCTCTACTTTTGCATATTTGTGATACTGAATGTTATCAGATCTTCAACTAAAACCTAATATTAGATAAAGGGAACATAAGTGAACAAATAACACAACAATTACATATTTATTTCATAAACAAAGTTATGCAACACCCAATTCCCCTGTGTGAAAAAGTAATTGCCCCCTTACACTCAATAACTGGTTGTGCCACCTTTAGCTGCAATGACTCCAACCAAATGCTTCCTGTAGTTGTTGATCAGTCTCTCACGTCGTTGTGGAGGAATTTTGGCCCACTCTTCCATGCAGAATTGCTTTAACTCAGTGACGTGTGGGTTTTCAAGCATGAACTGCTCGTTTCAAGTCCTGCCACATCTCAATTGGGATTAGGTCTGGACTTTGACTAGGCCATTCCAAAACTTGCAATTTGTTGCTTTTTAGCAATTTTAATGTAGACTTGATTGTGTGTTTTGGATCATTGTCTTGCTGCATGACCCAGCTGCGCTTCAGCTTCAGCTCACAGACGGATGGTCTGACATTCTCCTGTAGAATTCTCTGATACGGAGCAGAATTCATGGTTCCTTCTATTAAGGCAAGTCGTCCAGGTCCTGAGGCAGCAAAGCATCCCCAAACCATCACACCACCACCACCATGCTTGACCTTTGGTATGCCATCCTCCTCTCTTTCATGTTGATGAAACGGTCTATCACTCTGTCATACAGTACACGCTTTTATTTTTTGTTGTCCTATGCTACATGACCTAGGCTACATGGCTTGCTCGCTAGCCTAACTAGTTAATATTAGCCTTCTACATCTAGCTACATATTGAACTTCCATCCTCTCAGGCCAGGGGACAACAATGTATGAAATAATGGTTGGATCAGAAACGCCTCATATAATCATTAAGTAAAACCACAAGTCCAAATCCCTGTCTCCACCCATGGCTAATTTAGGAAAGGGCCAATTTTAGCTAGCTGGCTAGCCACCGGAGGACAACAACACAACAAGATGCAACAATTCAAGTTGTTTCTGTCAATGATGTTTGCTCTCAATGGGATTTGATAGGAGTGACGCCAAAATCCAAGCTGGCTTCCTTTGACACTTTTTTTTGCTGCGCCAGGACCAATCACAGTTGAGCTCACTCAGTTTAGCTCAACGCTGATTGGCTAATTTTGTATACTTTTTATTATCAAGTGAGGCCAAATGCTCGCTGGCTTCCCTTGCCTTCAATGCTATGGGCGGCAACAATGTCATACTCGTTTTGACCAGACAGCATCAGATAGATGGACTACACATAGAGAGACAGAGGGGCGCTGTTTCTCTCGCTCCGATGCTTTCTCCTGTGAGATACATTCAGCCTCTCGAATTTAAGGACAATTATGACACACAGAGAGACTAAATAAATGGTATGTTTTTTTTATTGGTCATTTTTTGGGGAAGCCTGGCTTCCCTTGGCATCCATGAATACACGCCACTGGGTGTGAATACTTTCTGTATGATGGCATACCTGCCCCCTGCAAAGTAAAAGTTGACTGAGCCTGAAAAAATATAACAATAATTGTCCCTTCTGACATTTTCTGAATCTACAAGCAGTTGAAAAAAAAAAAAAAAAAAAAAAAAGTGTTACATTTCGAGAATTGCTGAATTAAAGGTGTCATTTTAGGTCTAAATGCTCATTGTTATCAGGTCTAGCCTTCCCAAAATGGCCAGATGGCTTCAGACCAGTATTCAGCACGAGCATTGCATTAACACTGACTTAAAAAGAGAAATCTTACATGCTGTACAGAATATATAAAAAGGAAAAACAGGCAATCCCACCCCCCAAAATAAACAACACTTAAGGACCCTGACTTCACCTGGGCTCTTATCCAACACATAATCATATAAACTCCAGCTTTACACCAAACACAGACATCCATCATTACACACACATTTGACTAACATTTTAATCCTGCATTTAAATTAGCCATTCAATGATAATGTTACGTCATCTTGAGGATATGTCTGGACAGAAACATTTGTTAGAGAACAAGAACTAATATATAGTAACAAATGAACAGTCCATTGGAACTCTATCCAGTTCTCTCATTGTGGAGGCGACATTAGACATTTATCTTAAAATTCGTCCGAATATGGATTAGTCAGCACTGAGATGGCGAAAATCTATTGAGCGAATCTCCCTTTGATTTTAGAAGGTTGAATTATTTCTGGATGGATCCCTGGCTTCATAAGGCCATCCACATGTTCCTGGTAGAGAAAACAAGACCTTCTGGACTGGTACAGGAGGGACAATAGAGGTCGTGGTCCGGCTCAAACTAAATATCAGGAGACGGGGGGTGTGAGGGAGAGGGCCGTGAGGGTTAAAACCTCACCCTATTTACCAGCGGCTTGGGGTTCTGGTTTAAACTCCAATTCAACGTGACAAACATGGTCATAATAGATGGTCACAGACTTTCCCAACCTTCCCTCCCTGGTTTTCCAGAAATCCTGCGGTTTCACGGATTTCCTGCTTATTTCCTCATAATTCCTGGATTTCAGGAAAACCGGGTAATTCTGGGAAAGTTACTGGAATTTTGCAACCCTAGTCACATATATTTTACATTCATCTTTAACCACTGGTAGTTCTCATGTCTTGTACAAAACAAAATTACTCAAACATCTGCAGTTTTAATATGATCAGGCTCAGCAGTGGAGAGTGGGAGGGGCTTGGGTAAGGTGGGTCATGTGACAGGAGTGTTACAGCGTGGGTGGCTTCAGCCCGTACTTCCTGGCTACCTCAGTCTGGGCGTGGGCCGCGTCACACAGCGAGTACAGGTGGGCCATCTCCATCTCTGACTTGGCCAGGTTGATGGCCTTGTTGAACATGTCTATCGCCTTGTCCAGGTTCCCCCTGAAATGAGAGGGAAGTTTATCTAAGTGATAATGCCAGAGAAGCCGGTGTTTGGAGGATATATTACATTTTTTACATTTTAGTCATTTAGCAGACGCTCTTATCCAGAGCGACATTCAGTTAGTGAGTGCATACATATTTTTTATTTAATTTTAATTTTATTTTCATACTGGCCCCCCGCGGGAATCGAACACACAACCCTGGCGTTGCAAACGCCATGCTCTACCAACATCCCTGCCGGCCATTCCCTCCCCTACCCTGGACGACGCTGGGCCAATTGTGCGCCGCCCCATGGGTCTCCCGGTCACGGCCGGCTACGACAGAGCCTGGATTCGAACCAGGATCTCTAGTGGCACAGCTAGCACTGCGATGCAGTGCCTTAGACCACTGCGCCACTCGGGCGGCAAACCGAGCCAATATATCCTCCAAACACCGGCTTCGAGGGCATTATCACTTTTATACAACGGGTTACCAACATATTCATATATATTATTATTATATTCAAATAACGATTGACATATTTTCATTAAAAACGTTATTTTGATGAATTTATTCATACTATTTAATCCTTCCACAAGACATAGTCCCGACACAAATCTAGGGTTGCTACCCAAGCCGGCTGGTCGTTTGTTCCATCGGTTCGGTTGCCAGAGATGCGACCCAGTCGTTCAGTCTTTTTGTTCTGTATCTATGGACGCGACCCAGTCGTTCAGTCTTTTTGTGCTGTGTCTATAGACTCGACCCAGTTTTTCGTTGTAAATGTTCTATTGCCATACTGGCTGGCAACGTTTTTATCCCTTGCTTGCTAGCTAGCCAACTACAGCTAACTTAGTCACGTCAAACAGTGCAGCCAGAAGAACAACAGTAGCTGCATTTGTTTAAGCTGTTTTCTAGTGACATTTATTTGGATACATCCATAACAATGAGCTAATGAGGCGCGATTTCACCAGGCATAGACAATGTGCTCTCTCCTCAGGACACTGTTGTTCAGAGGAGCTAGCCAACAACACAGCTAACACAATCACTTCAAACTGAAGCTGGAAAGACTGCAAACTAGCTGCATTTCGTTTCGTTTGACCTTTTTTCAATGGACATTTCTTTGTATATATCCATAAAAAATGATGCCAGCTGATTAATAGAAACGCTGCCTGTCTGTCTCGTCCCGACTCCTGACACGTTCATTACTATGGTACACCTGGAGATCGAATTACAATATTGAAACAATGTTGATAATGCCAGAGAGACAGACAGGTTTATACACACATATATATATATATATATATATATATATATACACACACACACACACACATATACAAATCTCCACTGTTTAAAACTAAATGTTAGTCTAAAAGAAATGGGAGATAATGTCTAGATGCTTTTTATAGTGGAGATCAAGTTTATAAATTGTCTGGCTGGGCTGAAGAGACAGTGGTACAGAGTAAATAGGCATTTTAACGTCATAGATTTAGCCGGTGCTAACTTGTGGAATAGACACCGGCTGGAATGCGGTTTTAACCAATCAGCATTCAGGATTAGACCCACCCGTTGTATAAATATTATGGGTGCGTTCGTAACTTCATTTTGGCTACCTACTCCGATTTCAGAGCACTCTCGTCTGAGTGTGCCAGAGCGCAGAGTAACTGATGAATTTACGAACACTCAACACCCGTTGAATACGGCCGGTGTCAGTAAACATAGGCAAAAAAGTGTAATTAAATTGTTGCCAGCAGCACAGTTAGTCACCAACGCTCTGGATAACATGAAAACAGCCTAACCAGCTCTGCTAGGGCGAGTAAAATGGTCAGAGTCAGCTGTTCTCTAATTTGTGTCTGGAAGTAGCTAGCAAGCTAGCCAACGTTAGCCAGTTAGCTTGGGTGCTTGACTGCCGTTGTGAGGTCAGAACACTCTGATCAACCCTACTCCTTGGCCAGAGCATCCAGCGTGCGCTCTGAACACTCCGAGAGTGAAACGCTCTGAATTTACGAATGGGCAATCTGACAATGCCCTGAATTTACGAACGCCCAGAGCGCACTCTGGCACTCCAGATTTAATTTACGAACACACCCTATATATTTTTTACATGTGTTTTATATACAGTGGGGAGAACAAGTATTTGATACACATACACTGGTAGAGCAGACATTTCCATATGTTTTTGTTAGCTGCATGTGCGACATAACTCCACCAGTCCTACCGATAATATCATTTACGAAGATTATACCTTTTTTAAACATTGTCAAAAAAAAAAAAGGTTTATTATCAATTAGTATATTTGAGTTTAACCACAATATTTGTTGCATTATTTGTTCTGTCGTTTCTGGAGGATTAAATCTGAATAAAGGGAAAAAGGCCATTCTTGAACATTGGGTGAGACAAGTTCGGATTTAAGTATAACTTTTGTGTGACTGAAGCTTTTAGTGATAGGTCTAATGCTTTAATATTTAATCATTTCTGTCCTCCGAATTCATATTCATTATATAAATAGGCTCGTTTAATTTTGTCTGGCTTGCCGTTCCAAATAAAATGGAATATTTTTTTCTCATATAATTTAAAAAACTGTTCGCTAGGCGTAGGCAAGACCATAAGCAAATAGGTAAACTGGGATAATACTAAAGAGTTAAAATCAGGGTGATTTTTCCACAAATTGACAGGTATTTACCTTTCCATGGTAGCAAGATCTTATCTATTTTTGCTAACTTTCTATTAGAATGTATTGGAGTGAGATCATTTATTTCCTTTGGGATATGTATTCCGATTATATCCACATCACCATCAGACCATTTTATTGGTAAACTACATGGTAATGTTAACATTTTATTTTTTAGTGATCCAATACGTAATATAGTACATTTGTCATAATTTGGTTGTAATCCAGAGAGGTTAGAAAATGTATCTAGATCCACTATGAGGCTGTGGAGGGATTCAAGTTGTGGATTTAAAAGAAAACATGAATCATCAGCGTACAATGACACCTTTGTTTTTAAGCCCTGGATTTCTAATCCCTTGATATTATTGTTGGATCTGATTTTAATAGCTAACATCTCAATGGCATTAATAAATAGATATGCCGATAGTGGACAACCTTGTTTCACTCCTCTTGACAGTTTAAAACTTTCTGAGAAATAGCCATTATTTACTATTTTACACCTAGGGTTACTATACATGATTTTAACCCATTTTACAAGAGATTGTCCAGGCATTTATATATAAACCCCAGTCGTACTTTATCAAATGCCTTTTCAAAGTCTGCTATGAATACCAGGCCTGGTTTCCCAGATTTTTCATAGTGTTCTATTGTTTCCAGTACTTGCCTTATATTATCTCCAATGTATCGTCCATGTAAAAAACCTGTCTGATTAGAATGAATAATGTCCGACTATACCTTTTTAATTCTATGCGCTATACATTTTGCTAGAATTTTTGCATCACAACACTGAAGTGTAAGGGGCCTCCGATTTTTTTTATGGACTGGATCTTTATATTTCCCACTTGTATCCTGTTTCAGTAATAATGAAATCAGACTTTCTTCTTGAGTGTCTGATAATCTACCATTTACATAGGAGTGGTTAAAACATGCTAATAACGGTCCTCTGAGTATATAAAAAAAGGTTTGGTATACCTCGACTGGTATGCCATCCAACCCTGGAGTTTTCCTGGACTTAAAGTCTTTAATTGCATCCAGAAGTTCCTCCTCTGTAATTTCACCTTCACATGAGTCTTTCTGTATGGCTGTTAATTTTACATTATCAATAGAAAAAAAATCTCTACAATTTGCTTCAGTTAGAGGAGATGGAGGCGACTGAAACGAAAACATATGCTTAAAGTACTTTGTTTCCTCCTTCAAAATATCATTTGGCGAATCATGGGTGACTCCGTCATTTGTAACCAGTTTCAATAAATTATTTTTGTTAGCATTCCTATGTTGAAGATTAAAAAAGAATGTGGTGCCTTTTTCCCCTTATTCCATCCAGTTTGCTTTATTTTGATAATATATTACACTTGATCTTTCTTGAATAAGTTTCTCCATTTATTTTTGTTTTTCCTCTAATGTATTCTGAGCCTCTATGTTAGTTTTTATTGCTATATACAGTGGGGAAAAAAAGTATTTAGTCAGCCACCAATTGTGCAAGTTCTCCCACTTAAAAAGATGAGAGAGGCCTGTAATTTTCATCATAGGTACACGTCAACTATGACAGACAAAATGAGGAAAAAAAATCCAGAAAATCACATTGTAGGATTTTTAATGAATTTATTTGCAAATTATGGTGGAAAATAAGTATTTGGTCAATAACAAAAGTTTCTCAATACTTTGTTATATACCCTTTGTTGGCAATGACACAGGTCAAACGTTTTCTGTAAGTCTTCACATGGTTTTCACACACTGTTGCTGGTATTTTGGCCCATTCCTCCATGCAGATATCCTCTAGAGCAGTGATGTTTTGGGGCTGTCGCTGGGCAACACTGACTTTCAACTCCCTCCAAAGATTTTCTATGGGGTAGAGATCTGGAGACTGGCTAGGCCACTCCAGGACCTTGAAATGCTTCTTACGAAGCCACTCCTTCGTTGCCCGGGCGGTGTGTTTGGGATCATTGTCATGCTGAAAGACCCAGCCAAGTTTCATCTTCAATGCCCTTGCTGATGGAAGGTTTTCACTCAAAATCTCATGATACATGGCCCCATTCATTCTTTCCTTTACATGGATCAGTCGTCCTGGTCCCTTTGCAGAAAAACAGCCCCAAAGCATGATGTTTCCACCCCCATGCTTCACAGTAGGTATGGTGTTCTTTGGATGCAACTCAGCATTCTTTGTCCTCCAAACACGACGAGTTGAGTTTTTACCAAAAAGTTATATTCTGACCATATGACATTCTCCCAATCCTCTTCTGGATCATCCAAATGCACTCTAGCAAACTTCAGACGGGCCTGGACATGTACTGGCTTAAGCAGGGGGACACGTCTGCACTGCAGGATTTGAGTCCCTGGCGGCGTAGTGTGTTACTGATGGTAGGCTTTGTTACTTTGGTCCCAGCTCTCTGCAGGTCATTCACTAGGTCCCCCCGTGTGGTTCTGGGATTTTTGCTCACCGTTCTTGTGATCATTTTGACCCCACGGGGTGAGATCTTGCGTGGAGCCCCAGATCGAGGGAGATTAACAGTGGTCTTGTATGTCTTCCATTTCCTAATAATTGCTCCCACAGTTGATTTCTTCAAACCAAGCTGCTTACCTATTGCAGATTCAGTCTTCCCAGCCTGGTGCAGGTCTACAATTTTGTTTCTGGTGTCCTTTGACAGCTCTTTGGTCTTGGCCATAGTGGAGTTTGGAGTGTGACTGTTTGAGGTTGTGGACAGGTGTCTTTTATTCTGATAACAAGTTCAAACAGGTGCCATTAATACAGGTAACGAGTGGAGGACAGAGGAGCCTCTTAAAGAAGAAGTTACAGGTCTGTGAGAGCCAGAAATCTTGCTTGTTTGTAGGTGACCAAATACTTATTTTCCACCATAATTTGCAAATAAATTCATTAAAAATCCTACAATGTGATTTTCTTAATTTTTTTTCCCTCAATTTGTCTGTCATAGTTGACGTGTACCTATGATGAAAATTACAGGCCTCATCTTTTTAAGTGGGAGAACTTGCACAATTGGTGGCTGACTAAATACTTTTTTTCCCCACTGTATCTGTTCTGTTAGACCTTCTATTTCCTTTGTTAGTATGGACTCTTTTGACCTAAATTGCTTTTGTTTTCGAGGTGAGTACTGAATTCCATAGCCTCTAAAAGGCACATTTAAAGGTGTCCCATACAATAAGGGGATTTGCTGTACCTATGTTATGTTGGAAAAAATCAGTTATAAATTCCTCTTTCCTAGTTAAAAACAAGTTATCATCCAATAGGCTTTGATTAAATGTCCAATATCCTCGCCCACGTGGAAAATCAGTAAGAGTAATGTATATTCCAATGATATGATGGTCCGACCGCATTCTGTCCCCTATCAGGTGTTCTTAATGTTTTGTCCACTCAGTGTATGTCATGGAAAGAGCAGGTGTTCTTAATGTTTTGTCCACTCAGTGTACGTCATGGAAAGAGCAGGTGTTCTTAATGTACCGAGTCTTCTTTTACGTCAGCAGAATTCTAAATGTAATAACATTAATTGGAAAGCGGTATGGAATTAAAATAGAAAGTATTGTGTCACTAACAACGTCCGTGAAGTCTTTTAAAATTATTCACTTAATTAAAAAAAAAGTTTCTTTTGTCAAATTGAAGATGAAACTAATGTATATCATGTATTTGTACTAAGATTTTTTGGACATCTTGAGCATTTCCTTTTTAGAGCAACTGGTGCTAGAGTTCAGCTTGATGGGAAGGATGTTTGACTGTTATTTGATAATCAGGATTTGGATCAGAACAAAGTATAATGAATCTCTGTATTATGTATGGTCAATATTTTATACATACTGTAAATGCAAGTGGGCTAAAGAAAAGCCAAGATTCTCACTTTTAAAAACAGATGTTTTTTTATGCAGCATACAAATAAAAGATAAAGCAAAGCGAACCCTAAATGCCTGTGAAGCCTTTACTCTTGTTTAAATGTATATACCCCTGTGTATAAAGTTAGTATTTATTTGTATACTGGGTTGTAAAGTATGACTGTATATTCTGTTATATTTGTTGTTAATGTAAAAAATTAAATAATGTACTAAGATGTTATTTAATGCCTTCTAAACCAAACTCTAAACTTATTACTGGGCAATATTTTTAAAAGTATTGAACTAACCTTTGAACTTCAATAGTTCCCATGGTTTCGTAGGCAAAGTCACATTTGTTGTCGATCTCAATGGCCTTGCTGATGAGGTCCAGGCCCAGGTCCAAGTCCTGCTTCCACTGGAGCTGCAACAACCTGAACACACACAGGAATTACTACAGATCCACAGGCCTCTGCCCCTCTACCTCCTCACACCAGGGGCCTCATTTATAACTATACTCAAACATTACTACAGATCCACAGGCCTCTGCCCCTCTACCTCCTCACACCAGGGGCCTCACTACAGATCCACAGGCCTCTGCCCCTCTATCTCCTCACACCAGGGGCCTCATTTATTACTATACTCAAACATTACTACAGATCCACAGGCCTCTGCCCCTCACAACCTCCTCACACCAGGGGCCTCATTTATAACTATTGCGTAAATCTAACACTAAATATCTGCGTGCACGAAACTGTGCGTATGCATGGTCTAAAGTTTGCGGGAGGATAAGCACATTCTCATGTCAAGTTCAGTTTTTATAAATGCCAACTTTTGCGTGGAAACTGGCGCACGCATGTTTTGCGGCATTATTTGTGTGTACACAACGTTTACAAATGAGGCCCCTGGGATGCCCCTCATCTCAAGGACCAGGGATGCCCCTCCCATCCACCTCATGGAGGTTATAGAAACAGAATCCATCAATGCAATGCGTGACATTACTACAGTGATAACCCTGTTAACAGTAAAAGCAGACTGACTCACCCCTTGTGGACGTACACTACCGGTCAAACGTTTGGACACACCTACTCATTCAAGGGTTTTTCTTTATTTTTTACTATTTTCTACATTGTAGAATAATAGTGAAGATATCAAAACTATGAAATAACACATATGGAATCATGTAGTAACCAAAAAAGTGTTAAATCAAAATATATTTTATATTTGAGATTCTTCAAATAGCCACCCTTTGCCTTGATGACAGCTTTGCACACTCTTGGCATTCTCTCAACCAGCTTCATGAGGTAGTCACCTGGAATGCATTTCAATTAACAGGTGTGCCTTCTTAAAAGTTAATTTGTGGATTGTTTTTCATTCTTAATGCGTTTGATCCAATCAGTTGTGTTGTGACAAGGTAGGGGTGGTATACAGAAGATAGCCCTATTTGGTAAAAGACCAAGTCCGTATTATGGCAAGAACAGCTCAAATAAGCAAAGAGATACGACAGTCCATCATTACTTTAAGACATGAAGGTCAGTCAATACGGAACATTTCAAAAACGTTGAAAGTTTCTTCAAGTGCAGTCGCAAAAACCATCAAGAGCTATGATGAAACTGGCTCTCATGAGGACTGCCACAGGAATGGAAGACCCAGAGGTACCTCTGCTGCAGAGGATAAGTTCATTAGAGTTAACTGCACCTCAGATTGCAGCCCAAATAAATGCTTCACAGAGTTCAAGGGAGGTCAGGGGATTGTGGAGGCCAGGTCATCTGATGCAGCACTCCATCACTCTCCTTCTTGGTCAAATAGCCCATACACAGCCTGGAGGTGTGTTGGGTCATTATCCTGTTGAAAAACAAATGATAGCGGGACTAAGCCCAAACCAGATGAGATGGCGTATCGCTGAAGAATGCTGTGGTAGCCATGCTGGTTAAGTGGGCCTTGAATTCTAAATAAATCACAGACAGTGTTACCAGCAAAGCACCCCCACACCATAACACCTCCTCCTCCATGCTTCATGGTGGGAACCACACATGCGGAGATCATCCGTTCACCTACTCTGCGTCTCACAAAGACACATTGGAACCAAAACTCAAATTTGGACTCATCAGACCAAAGGACAGATTTCCACCGGTCTAATGTCCATTGCTTGTCTTATTGGTGTCCTTTAGTAGTGGTTTCTTTGTAGCAATTCGACCATGAAGGCCTGATTCACACAGTCTCCTCTGAACAGTTGATGTTGAGATGTGTCTGTGACTTGAACTCCGTAAAGCATTTATTTGGGCTGCAATTTCTGTGGCTGGTAACTCTAATGAACTTATCCTCTGCAGCAGAGGTAACTCTGGGTCTTCCTTTCCTATGGCAGTCCTCATGAGAGCCAGTTTCATCATAGCTCTTGATGGTTTTTGCGACTGCACTTGAAGAAACGTTCAAAGTTCTTGTCATTTTCCGTATTGACTGACCTTCATGTCTTAAAGTAATGATGGACTGTCGTTTCTCTTTGCTTATTTGAGCTGTTCTTGCCATAATATGGACTTGGTCTTTTACCAAATAGGGCTATCTTCTGTATACCCCCCTACCTTGTCACAACACAACTGATTGGCTCAAATGCATTAAGGAAAGAAATTCCACAAATTAACTTTCAACAAGGCACACCTGTTAATTGAAATGCATTCCAGGTGACTACCTCATGAAGCTGGTTGAGAGAATTGCCAAAGTGTGGAAAGCTGTCATCAAGGCAAAGGGTGGCTACTTTGAAGAATCTCAAATATAAAATATATTTTGATTTGTTGAACACTTTTTTGGTTACTACATGATTCCATATGTGTTATTTCATAGTTTTGATGTCTTCACTATTATTCTACAATGTAGAAAATAGTAAAAATAAAGAAAAACCCTGGAATGAGGAGGTGTCCAAACTTTTGACTGGTACTGTATGTTGTAGCGTTGTCAGACTAACTCACCCCTTGTGGACGTATGTTGTAGCGTTGTCAGACTAACTCACCCCTTGTGGACGTATGTTGTAGCGTTGTCTGGCTAACTCACCCCTTGTGGACGTATGTTGTGGCGTTGTCTGGCTAACTCACCCCTTGTGGACGTATGTTGTAGCGTTGTCAGACTAACTCACCCCTTGTGGACGTATGTTGTAGCGTTGTCAGACTAACTCACCCCTTGTGGACGTATGTTGTAGCGTTGTCAGGCTAACTCACCCCTTGTGGACGTATGTTGTAGCGTTGTCTGGCTAACTCACCCCTTGTGGACGTATGTTGTAGCGTTGTCTGGCTAACTCACCCCTTGTGGACGTATGTTGTAGCGTTGTCAGACTAACTCACCCCTTGTGGACGTATGTTGTAGCGTTGTCAGGCTAACTCACCCCTTGTGGACGTATGTTGTAGCGTTGTCTGGCTAACTCACCCCTTGTGGACGTATGTTGTAGCGTTGTCTGGCTAACTCACCCCTTGTGGACGTATGTTGTAGCGTTGTCAGACTAACTCACCCCTTGTGGACGTATGTTGTAGCGTTGTCAGACTAACTCACCCCTTGTGGACGTATGTTGTAGCGTTGTGAGACTAACTCACCCCTTGTGGACGTATGTTGTAGCGTTGTCTGGCTCCAGGTCAATGCACTTGTTGTACATCTGATCTGCCTTGCCAAACTGCTGCTGGTCAGTCAACGCCTGAATAACAGACACACAGGAGAAATGTTTCAGGGTGATTCACATACTCAAGTACATTTTAGGACAAATTTAATGAAATGAATAAAATTGAGCGAGAGATTTTAAGTTCTGTTAAACAATAAGTTTTTCAAGCAGCCATAATCTACTGCAGGTAAGATGTGATTTATTATTAGAACCTGGGTGGGTCCAGCCCTGAATGCTGATAGGCTGAAAGCCATGGTATATCAGACGGTATACCACGGGTATGACAAAACATTTACTCCTCTAAATCCATTGGTAACCAGTTTATAATAGCAATAAGGGGGTGTGGTATATGGCCAATATACCACGGCTAAGGGCTGTTTCCAGGCCTTGTGTCGTGACTAAGAACAGCCCTTAGTGGTATATTGGCTAGGAGAGACGGTGTTAATGACAGGAGAGACGGTGTTAATGACAGGAGAGACGGTGTTAATGACAGGAGAGACGGTGTTAATGACAGGAGAGACGGTGTTAATGAGACGGTGTTAATGAGACGGTGTTAATGAGACAGTGTTAATGACAGGAGAGACGGTGTTAATGACAGGAGAGACGGTGTTAATGACAGGAGAGACGGTGTTAATGACAGGAGAGGCGGTGTTAATGACAGGAGAGGCGGTGTTAATGACAGGAGAGGCGGTGTTAATGACAGGAGAGGCGGTGTTAATGACAGGAGAGGCGGTGTTAATGACAGGAGAGGCGGTGTTAATGACAGGAGAGACGGTGTTAATGACAGGAGAGACGGTGTTAATGACAGGAGAGACGGTGTTAATGACAGGAGAGACGGTGTTAATGACAGTGTACCTGACAGGTGAGACAGTGTTAATGACAGGTGAGACAGTGTTAATGACAGGTGAGACGGTGTTAATGACAGGTGAGACGGTGTTAATGACAGTGTACCTGACAGGTGAGACAGTGTTAATGACAGGTGAGACGGTGTTAATGACAGTGTACCTGACAGGTGAGACAGTGTTAATGACAGGTGAGACAGTGTTAATGACAGTGTACCTGACAGGTGAGACAGTGTTAATGACAGGTGAGACAGTGTTAATGACAGGTGAGACGGTGTTAATGACAGTGTACCTGACAGGTGAGACAGTGTTAATGACAGGTGAGACAGTGTTAATGACAGGTGAGACGGTGTTAATGACAGGTGAGACGGTGTTAATGACAGGTGAGACGGTGTTAATGACAGTGTACCTGACAGGTGAGACAGTGTTAATGACAGGTGAGACAGTGTTAATGACAGGTGAGACAGTGTTAATGACAGTGTACCTGACAGGTGAGACAGTGTTAATGACAGACAGTGCACCTGTACATACAGAGCGTATTCCTACCTGTGCATAAAGAGCGTATCCCTCGGCACACTTGGGGAACCTCCTGACGATGTCCTCAAAGCCGTCCATGGCCGTCTGCACCTGGGACTGGCTGTTCCCAGTGTATGCTTGTCTGTACTGGGGGGGAGGCACACAGACTAGCTGGTTAACCTCTATCATCAACACACATTTAGAATGGTTCATACTGCACCAACCTTAGAGAGCTATGCTCCATAATGACTTATCATAATGCTTCAGCAAATACACATTATCCCAGGGGCGTTGGAAGACACAATGTAAGTAACCTAATTTATGTCCCTCTTACTGCCCTGAATGCCTCTGCTGATCCTACAGCTATTGTATGCAGTAATCATGTGCCTATGAACCAGAGTAATACTGTTAGCACTGAGGTGGTGTGCCCTAGCAGGAAGTCCACTGGGTGCAGCTCACCCTGCACTAATAAAAATAACCTGAGTATGTCTACCTCTGCTAAGCTTCCCAGTAAAGCAAGAAAAATAATCAAGCATCCCAGGAAAGTGTTAGAAATAGCCCACGTTAACATATGTATCTTAAGAAACAAGGTTCATATTCTGACAATTTCTGAAACTCACTTAGATAATACCTTTGATGATACAGTGGGTAGCAATACAAAGTTATAACATTTACAGAAAATACAGAAATGCCAACGGGGCGGTGTTGCGGTTTATATTCAGAACCACATTCCTGTAAAGCTTAGAGAGGATCTCAAGTTAAATACTGTTGAGGTAATATGGCTACAGGTTCATCTGCCTCACCTAAAGCCCATTCTGGTGGGAAGCTGCTATAGACCACCAAGTGCTAACAGTCAGTATCTGGATAACATGGGTGAAATGCTTGATAATATATGTGATATCAATAGAGAGGTATACTTTCTGGGTGATATAAATATTTACTGGCTTTCATCAAGCTGCCCACTCACGAGAAAGCTACAAACTGTAACTAGGCCTGCAACCTGGTTCAGGTTATCAATCAACCTACCAGGGTGGTTACAAACAGTACAGGAATGAAATCATCAACATGTATTGATCATAACTTTACTAATGCTGCAGAGATTAGTTTGAAAGCAGTATCCAAATCCATTGGATGTAGTGATCACAGTATAGTAGCCATATCTAGGAAAACCAAAGTTCCAAAGGCTGGGCCTAATATAGTGTATAAGAGGTCATACAATACGTTTTGTAGTGATTCATATGTTGATGATGTGAAGATATTTATTGGTCTGTGGTGTGTAATGACGAGCAACAAGACGCTGCACTTGACACTTTTATGAAATTGCTTATTTTATTGGTCACATACATGTGTTTAGCAGATGTTATTGCAGGTGTAGCGAAATGCTTGTGCTTCTAGCTCCGACAGTGCAGTAATATCTAACAATTTCACAACACATACCCAATACACATCTAAGTAAGGAATGGAATTAAGAATATCTACACTACCGGTGAAGAGTTTAAGAACACATACTCAGTTTTTCTTAATTTTTTACTATTTTCTACATTGTAGAATAATAGTGAAGACATGAAAACTATGAAATAAAACATATGGAATCATGTAGTAACCAAAAAAGTGTTAAACAAATCTAAATATATTTTATATTTGAGATCCTTCAAATAGCCACAGTTTGCCTTGTTGACAGCTTTGCACTCTCTTAGTTTTTCAGTCTCTAGGTCGCAGCTTTGATGCACCTGTACTGACCTCGCCTTCTGGATGATAGCGGGGTGAACAGGCAGTGGCTCGGGTGATTGCTGTCCTTGATGATCTTTTTGGCCTTCCTGTGACATCGGGTGCTGTATGTGTCCTGGAGGGCGGGTAGTTTTCCCCCGGTAATGCGTTGGGCAGACCGCACCACCCTCTGGAGAGCCCTGCGGCTGCGGGCGGTGCAGTTGCCGTACCAGGCGGTGATACAGCCCGACAGGATGCTCTCAATTGTGCATCTGTAAAAGTTGAGGGTTTTAGGTGCCAAGCCGAATTTCTTCAGCCTCCTGAAGTTGAAGAAGCTCAGTTGCGCCTTCTTCACCACACTGTCTGCGTGGCTGAACCATTTCAGTTAGTCAGTGATGTGTACGCCAAGGAACTTGAAGCTTTCCACCTTCTCCACTGCGGTCCCGTCGATGTGGATAGGGGGGTGCACCCTCTGCTGTTTCCTGAAGTCCACGATCATCTCCTTTGTTTTGTTGACGTTAAGTGAGAGGTTATTTTCCTGGCACCACACTCCCAGAGCCCTCACCTCCTTCCTGTAGGCTGTCTCATTGTTGTTGGTAATCAAGCCTACTGTTGTGTCGTCTGCAAACTTGATGATTGAGTTGGAGGCGTGCTTGGCCACGTAGTCATGGGTGAACAGGGAGTACAGGAGGGGGCTGAGCACGCACCCCTGTGGGGCCCCAGTGTTGAGGATCAGCAAAGTGGAGATGTTGTTTCCTCCCTTCACCACCTGGGGGCGGCCCGTCAGGAAGTCCAGGACCTAGTTGCACAGGGTGGGGTTCAGACCCAGGGCCTCAAGCTTAATGATGAGCTTGGAGGGTACTATGGTGTTGAATGCTGAGCTATAGTCAATGAACAGCATTCTTACATAGGTATTCCTCTTGTCCAGATGGGATAGGGCAGTGTGCAGTGTGATGGCGATTGCGTCGTCTGTGGATCTATTGGGGCGGTAAGCAAATTGAAGTGGGTCTAGGGTGACAGGTAAGGTAGAGGTGATATGATCCTTGACTAGTCTCTCAAAGCACTTCATGATGACAGAGGTGAGTGCTATGGGGCGATAGTCATTTAGTTCAGTTACCTTTGCTTTCTTGGGTACAGGAACAATGGTGGACATCTTGAAGCAAGTGGGGACAGCAGACTGGGATAGGGAGAGATTGAATATGTCCATGAACACTCCAGCCAGCTGGTCTGCGCATGCTCTGAGGACGCGGCTAGGGATGCCGTCTGGGCCGGCAGCCTTGCAAGGTTTAACACGCTTAAATGTCTTAATCACGTCGGCCATGGAGAAGGAGAGGCCACAGTCCTTGGTAGTGGGCCTCGTCAGTGGCACTGTGTTATCCTCAAAGCGGGCGAAGAAGGTGTTTAGCTTGTCCGGAAGCAAGACGTCGGTGTCGGCAACGTGGCTGGTTTTCCTTTTGTAATCCGTGATTGTCTGTAGACCCTGCCACATACGTCTCGTGACTGAGCCGTTGAATTGCGACTCTATACTGACGTTTTGCCTGTTTGATTTCCTTGCGGAGTGAATAGCTACACTGTATTCTGCCATATTCCCAGTCACCTTGCCCCGTGTAGCTCAGTTGGTAGAGCATGGCGCTTGCAACGCCAGGGTTGTGGGTTCGATTCCCACGGGGGGCCAGTATGAAAAATGTATGCACTCACTAACTGTAAATCGCTCTGGATTATTTTAATTTTTGTTTACATTTATTTAACTAGGCAAGTCAGTTAAGAACAAATTCTTAGTTACAATGACGGCCTACACCGGCCAAACCCGGACGACGCTAGGCCAATTGTGCGCCGCCCTATGGGACTCCCAATCACGGCCGGTTGTGATACAGCCTGGAATCGAACCAGGTGGTCTGTAGTGACGCCTCAAGCACTGAGATGCAGTGCCTTAGACCGCTGCGCCACTCGGGAGCCCATAAGAGCGTCTGCTAAATGACTAAAATGTAAAAATGTAGCAAACTTAGGCATGACATGTCAGCAACAAACGCTGACACTATACATCCAAGTATATCAGACCAAATTATAAAAGACAAACATTGTAATTTTCAATTCCGTAAAGTAAGTGTGGAAGAAGTGAAACAAATATTATTGTCGATCAACAATGACAAGCCACCGGGGTCTGACAACTTGGATGGAAAATTACTGAGGATAATAGCGGACGATATTGCCACTCCTATTTGCCATATCTTCAGTTTAAGCCTACTAGAATGTGTGTGTCCTCAGGCCTGGAGGGAAGCAAAAGTCATTCCGCTACCTAAGAATAGTAAAGCATCCTTTACTGGCTCAAATAGCCGACCAATCAGCCTGTTACCAACCCTTAGTAAAGTTTTGGAAAAAATGGTGTTTGACCAGATAAAATGCTATTTTACAAAAACTAATTGACAACAGACTTTCAGCACACTTATAGGTAAGGACATTCAACAAGCACAGCACTTACACAAATGACTGATGATTGGCTGAGATAAATTGATGATAAAAAGATTGTGGGGGCGGTTTTGTTAGACTTCAGCACAGCTTTTGACATTATCGATCATAGTCTGCTGCTGGAAAAACATACACTACCGTTCAAAAGGTTAGGGTCATTTAGAAATGTAAAGTGGGAGATTTGTACAGGGTAAAAGGGATCTTGAAGAAGGAAGGCTATCACTTGCCATACACCCTGTGGACGGTGCTTGATTGGAGCAAATTTCCTCCTACAACATGACATTGACCCAAAGCACAGCTCCAAACTATGCAAGATCTATTTAGGGAAGAAGCAGTCAGCTGGTATTCTGTCTATAATGTAGTAGCCAGCACAGTCACCGGATCTCAACCCTACTGAGCTGTTGTGGGAGCAGCTTGACCGTATGGTACGTAAGAAGTTCCCATCAAGCCAATACAACTGGTGGGAGGTGCTTCAGGAAGCATGGGGTGACATCTCTTCAGATTACCTCAACAAATTGACAACTAGAATGCCAAAGGTCTGCAAGGCTGTAATTGCTGCAAATGGAGGATTCTTTGACGAAAGCTAAATTTGAAGGACACAATTATTATTTGTATTAAAAATAATTATTTCTAACCTTGTCAATGGACTACATTTCCTATGCATGTTGCTATATTTCCTATTCAAACTAATTTCATGTATGTTTTCATGGAAAACAAGGACATTTCTAAGTGACCCCAAACTTTTGAACGGTAGTGTATGTGTTATGGCTTTACACCCCCTGCTATATTGTGGATAAAGAGTTACCTGTCTAACAGAACACAGAGGGTGTTCTTTAATGGAAGCCTCTCCAACAAAATCCAGGTAGAATCAGGAATTCCCCAGGGCAGCTGTCTAGGCCCCTTACTTTTTTCAATCTTTACTAACAACATGCCACTGCCTTTGAGTAAAGCCAGTGTGTCTATGTATGCGGATGACTCAACACTATACACGTCAGCTACTACAGCAACTGAAATAACTGCAACACTTAACAAAGAGCTGCAGTTAGTTTCAGAATGGGTGGCAAGGAATAAGTTTGTCCTAAATATTTCAAAAACTAAAAGCATTGTATTTGGGACAAATCATTTACTGAACCCTAAACCTCAACTACATCTTGTAATGAATAATGTGGAAATTGATCAAGTTGAGGAGACTAAACTGCTTGGAGTAACCCTGGATTGTAAACTGTCATGGTCAAAACATATTGATACAACAGTAGCTAGGATGGGGAGAAGTCTGTCTATAATAAAGCGATTCTCTGCATTCTTAACAGCACTATCAACAAGGCAGGTCCTACAGGCCCTAGTTTTGTTGCACCTGGACTAAATCAAATCAAATGTTATGTCACGTGCGCCCTTAACCAACAATGCAGTTTTAAGAAATAATAAAAAATAAAAAATATCAAATAATACGAAATAAAAGTAACAAATAATTAAAGAGCAGCAGTAAAAATAACAGTAGCGAGGCTATATACAGGGGGGTACCGGTACAGAGTCAATGTAAGGGAGCACCGGTTAGTCGAGGTAATTGAGGTAATATGTACATGTAGGTAGAGTTAAAGTGACTATGCATAGATAATAAACAGAGAGTAGCAGCAGCTTAAAAGAGGGGGTGGGGGGGCAGTGCAAATAGTTTGATTAGCTGTTCAGGAGTCTTATGGCTTGGGGGTAGAAGCTGTTTAGAAGCCTCTTGAACCTACACTTGGCGCTCCGGTACCACTTGCCGTGCTGTAGCAGAGAGAACAGTCTATGACTAGGGTGGCTGGAGTCTTTGACAATTTTATAGGGCCTTCCTCTGACACAGCCTGGTATAGAGGTCCTGGATGGCAGGAAGCTTGGCCCCAGTGATGTACTGGGCCGTATGCACTACCCTCTGTAGTGCCTTGCGGTCAGAGGCCGAGCAGTTGCCATACCAGGCGGTGATGCAACCAGTCAGGATGCTCTCGATGGTGCAGCGGTAGAACTTTTTGAGGATCTGAGGACCCATGCCAAATCTTTTCAGTCTCCTTAGGGGGAATAGGTTTTGTCGTGCTCTCTTCACGACTGTCTTGGTGTGTTTGGACCATGATAGTTCGTTGGTGATGTGGACACCAAGGAACTTGAAGCTCTCAACCTGCTCCACTACAGCCCGTCGATGAGAATGGGGGCGTGCTCGGTCCTCTTTTTTCTGTAGTCCACAATCATCTTCTTTGAGCCAGGAGAGATTACTGTTCAGTCGTGTGGTCAGGTGCCACAAAGAGGGACTTGCAATTGGCTCAGAACAGGGCAGCACGGCTGGCCCTTGGATGTACACAGAGAGCTAACATGAAAAATATGCATGTCAATCTCTCCTGGCTCAAAGTGGAGGAGAGATTGACATCATCACTACTTGTATTTGTGAGAGGTATTGACATGTTAGCTGTAGTGGAGGTCGTCGGGTAAGCTTGGCGTCGGGTAAGTTTGGCTTTATACATAGCTTGGGCTTTGTCGAGTAAGGTTTAAACTATGTATTTAGATTGTAGTTAGGTATTGTAGGTAGGTATCGTGGGTTGTTGTAGGTAGTTGTTGTATGTAATTATTGTAGGTTAGTATTGTATTCGGCGGTGCCGGGTGTAGCACGAAGCTAGCTAGCTAGCTAACTCACCACCTGGACTAGCTGGCGAGTAGCTATTAGCAACGGTATAGTTGTTTCACGCCTGAGAGTGCCTGTAATTACGCCAGCTGGCTGCCTACAATAGTTACATACAATAACTGCCTACCATTCAGCTGTTTTCTAACCTCATTGTCTGAACCGTTAACGTTAGGTAGCAAGTGGCTACTGTGCTTGAAAATTAGCAAGCTTGTTGCAACCTGGATAGCTACTTGTAAACAATAGCTGGAACGACCGAGCGAACAGACGCGAACTGGCTGAGTCAATTCAGTGGCTAGCTTTGCACTTGGCTAGCTAACAGTAGCTGCTAGGGGTAAGTCATAACCTACACTTGTGTTTAGTTTTTTACATATTGATAGCCCGAGTCGCTCAAGGAATTCGGGACATGGGTGACTAGTTAACGTTAGTTTGGCTCTCTCTGTGTGTTCGTGCCGTGAAAGGAGGGGTTCTTCTTTGTCTGAAAGCACTGGCTAGCTAGTTTGCTAACTATTCTAGCTAACTAACTGGCTGAATAAGTTGACGACGGACTCGCTCAAGCTGTCGGGACTAACCCACAATGTTAGACACGGACACGAACGATCAGCTTGTGTGTTGATACACTGGTGGTTGTTGTGGCTGAGTATTGGCGCTAAACCCTGCTGCTGGAGACCGGCATGCTAGCTGGCTGTGGCGTCTTATGACGAGGTGCCCGGACGTTTTTCACGGAATAATACTGCACCTAGTTAGCTAGCTGAATAAACTAGGTTAGTCTATTCCTAGAAAACATTGAACCGCTGTAGTTTACAACAATTATAGTTTCTGAGGTGGAAGTTGGGAGAGTTATATTTGGGAGTTGTGGTGAGGGAGGCCCCGCTCTCTCCTTTCCCAGATGTTTAGTTCATTTTATTCCGATCTCCTCTGCATTATTGTAGCCATCTGCTGCAGCCTGTCAACTATGCCTCTGCCTATCCCTGTTCTCTCCTCTCCACACAGGCTACACAAACGCCTCACACCGCGTGGCTGCTGCCTCTCTAACCTGGTGGTCCCTGCACGCACGACCCACGTGGAGTTCCAGGTCTCAGGCAGCCTCTGGAACTGCCGTTCTGCTGCCAACAAGGCAGACTTCATCCCAGCCTATGCTACCCTCCAGTCCCTCGACTTCTTGGCGCTGACGGAAACATGGATTACCACTGAAAACACTGCTACTCCTACTGCTCTCTCCTCGTCTGACCATGTGTTCTCGCATACCCCAAGAGCATCTGGTCAGCGGGGTGGTGGCACAGGAATCCTCATCTCTCCCAAGTGGACATTCTCAATTTTTCCCCTAACCCATCTGTCTATCTCCTCGTTTGAATTCCATGCTGTCACAGTCACTAGCCCATTTAAGCTTAATATCCTTGTCATCTATCGCCCTCCAGGTTCCCTTGGAGAGTTCATCAATGAGCTTGATGCCTTGATAAGTTCCTTTCCTGAGGATGGCTCACCCCTCACAGTTCTGGGGGATTTCAACCTCCCTACGTCTACATTTGACTCATTTCTCTCTGCCTCCTTCTTTCCACTCCTCTCCTCTTTTGACCTCACCCTCTCACCGTCCCCCCCTACTCACAAGGCAGGCAATTCGCTTGACCTCATCTTTACTAGATGCTGTTCTACTAATCTCACTGCAACTCCCCTCCAAGTCTCCGACCACTACTTTGTATCCTTTTCTCTCTCCCTCTCCTCCAACACTACTCACTCTGCCCCTACACAGATGGTAATGCGCCGTCGCAAACTTCGCTCTCTCTCTCCCCCGCTACTCTCTCCTCTTCCATCCTATCATCTCTTCCCTCTGCTCAATCCTTCTCCCTCCAATCTCCTGATTCTGCCTCCTCAACCCTCCTCTCCTCCCTTTCTGCATCCTTTGACTCTCTATGTCCCCTATCCTCCCGGCCGGCTCGGTCCTCCCCTCCAGCTCCGTGGCTTGATGACTCATTGCGAGCTCACAGAACAGAGCTCCGGGCAGCTGAGCGGAAATTGAAGAAAACTAGACTCCCTGCAGACCTGGCATCTTTTCACTCCCTCCTCTCTACATTTTCTTCATCTGTTTCTGCTGCTAAGGCCACTTTCTACCACTCTAAATTCCAAGCATCCGCCTCTAACCCTAGGAAGCTCTTTGCCACATTCTCCTCCCTGCAGAATCCCCTCCCCCCCCCCCCCCCTCTCTGTGGATGACTTCGTCAACCATTTTGAAAAGAAGGTTGACGACATCCGATCCTCGTTTGTTAAGTCAAATGACACTGCTGGTCCTGCTCACACTGCCCTACCCTATGCTTTGACTTCTTTCTCCCCTCTCTCTCCAGATAAAATCTTGCGACTTGTGACGGCAGGCCGCCCAACAACCTGCCCGCTTGACCCTATCCCCTCCTCTCTTCTCCAGACCATCTCCGGTGACCTTCTCCCTTACCTCACCTCGCTGATCAACTCATCCTTGACCGCTGGCTATGTCCCTTCCGTCTTCAAGAGAGCGAGAGTTGCACCCCTTCTCAAAAAACCAACACTCGATCCCTCCGATGTCAACAACTACAGACCAGTATCCCTTCTTTCTTTTCTCTCCAAAACTATTGAGCGTGCCGTCTTTAGCCAACTCTCTTGCTATCTCTCTCAGAATGACCTTCTTGATCCAAACCAGTCAGGTTTCAAGACTGGTCATTCAACTGAGACTGCTCTTCTCTGTGTCACAGAGGCTCTCCACACTGCTAAAGCTAACTCTCTCTCCTCTGCTCTTGTCCTTCTAGACCTGTCTGCTGCCTTTGATACTGTGAACCATCAGATCCTCCTCTCCACCCTCTCCGAGCTGGGCATCTCCGGCGCGGCTCACTCTTGGATTGCGTCCTACCTGACCGGTCGCTCCTACCAAGTGGCGTGGCGAGAAGCTGTCTCCGCACCACGTGCTCTCACCACTGGTGTCCCCCAGGGCTCAGTTCTAGGCCCTCTCCTATTCTCGCTATACACCAAGTCACTTGGCTCTGTCATATCCTCACATGGCCTCTCCTATCATTGCTACGCAGACGACACACAACTAATCTTCTCCTTTCCCCCTTCTGATAACCAGGTGGCGAATCGCATCTCTGCATGTCTGGCAGACATATCAATGTGGATGACGGATCACCACCTCAAGCTGAACCTCGGCAAGACGGAGCTGCTCTTCCTCCCGGGGAAGGACTGCCCGTTCCATGATCTCGCCATCATGGTTGACAACTCCGTTGTGTCCTCCTCCCAGAGTGCGAAGAGCCTTGGCGTGACCCTGGACAACACCCTGTCGTTCTCCGCTAACATCAAGGCGGTGACCCGATCCTGTAGGTTCATGCTCTACAACATTCGGAGAGTACGACCCTGCCTTACACAGGAAGCGGCACAGGTCCTAATCCAGGCACTTGTCATCTCCCGTCTGGATTACTGCAACTCGCTGTTGGCCGGGCTCCCTGCTTGTGCCATTAAACCCCTACAACTCATCCAGAATGCCGCAGCCCGTCTGGTGTTCAACCTTCCCAAGTTCTCTCACGTCACCCCGCTCCTCCGCACACTCCACTGGCTTCCAGTTGAAGCTCGCATCTGCTACAAGACCATGGTGCTTGCCTACGGAGCTGTGAGGGGAACGGCACCTCCGTACCTTCAGGCTCTGATCAGTCCCTACACCCAAACGAGGGCACTGCGTTCATCCACCTCTGGCCTGCTGGCTCCCCTACCTCTGCGGAAGCATGGTTCCCGCTCAGCCCAGTCAAAACTGTTCGCTGCTCTGGCACCCCAATGGTGGAACAAGCTCCCTCACGACGCCAGGACAGCGGAGTCACTCACCACCTTCCGGAGACATTTGAAACCCCACCTCTTTAAGGAATACCTGGGATAGGATAAAGTAAACCCCAGGAAGAGTAGCTGCTGCCTTAGCAGGAACTAATGGGGATCCATAATAAACCTCAGGAAGAGTAGCTGCTGCTTTGGCAGGAACTAATGGGGATCCATAATAAACCCCAGGAAGAGTAGCTGCTGCCTTGGCAGGAACTAATGGGGATCCATAATAAACCCCAGGAAGAGTAGCTGCTGCCTTGGCAGGAACTAATGGGGATCCATAATAAACCCCAGGAAGAGTAGCTGCTGCCTTGGCAGGAACTAATGGGGATCCATAATAAACCCCAGGAAGAGTAGCTGCTGCCTTGGCAGGAACTAATGGGGATCCATAATAAATACAAATACTGCACCAACCTTAGAGAGCTATGCTCCATACTGCATCAACCTTAGAGAGCAGACTAACTAACTGAAAGATGCATGTTTCTCCCAGTTCATAAACAGCAGATTGGTGAGCTCTGGTCTCACAGCTGTCTGAAGTGTTTTAGACAGTCCATTCACCAGAGCATGTCTGTACTTCAGAACACAAGAGGACACAGCCAGTAGGATGAACCTTTAACATGAACACATCCCAAACCTACACTAAACGCTAGAGGACAGATAAACTGATAAGATTCATTTTTCTAACAGATATCCATTATATTATATTAGTGAGCTCTAACCCTAACATAGTGTATTGTACAGTGGTGTCTCCTGATCCTAACTCACCAGGGCAAAGCATTTCTGAGCCTGTGCCAGAGCAGAGTCAGGTCTGAGCAGGATGCACTCATCAAAGTCTCCCACAGCCTCCTCCACCTGGTCCAGAAGGATCTTCAACTGAAGGGGAAACAGTTCAGTCTGTTAGGGTAAACCAATGATCATGGGAATGACATGTGACTTAATGCATCGGACTGCTTATTTGCCCCAATATACATACATACATATACATCCCAATATTCACCCTATTTCCTATTTAGAGGCCTATGGGCTGAATCACCCTATGGGCGCTGGTCAAAAGTAGAAATAGGGCATAGGGTACCATAAGGGATATTGATAGAGACATCCGTACCTGTCCCCGGTGGTGGTAGACGTCTGCGTTGCGCGTGTCGATCTCAGCGGCCATGTTGAAGTCCTGCGTTGACATCATAGGCTGCTGCTGCTGCATGTACATACTGCCACGCTTGATCAGAGCATTGGCCCTCAGCTACAGGACCACAGACAGGACAGAGACAGGACAGAGACAGGGTTTTAGTCAGAGAGGTGTGTACATACTGCCATTGGCCCCCAGCTAGCAGGACTAAGAGAAAGAAGAGCTACTAGCTATATTAACTACACAGCCACCTGGTCTGGGCGGTACCACAAATCTAATTGTGATTTTACTACCAAATATTGCTATTTCACTTGCGATATACAGTTGAAGTCGGAAGTTTACATACACCTTAGCCAAATACATTTAATCCTAGTAAAAATTCCCTGTCTTAGGTCAGTTAGGATCACCACTTTATTTTAAGAATGTGAAATGTCAGAATAATAGTAGAGAGAATTATTTATTTCAGCTTTTATTTCTTTCATCACATTCCCAGTGGGTCAGAAGTTTACATACACTCAATTAGTATTTGGTAGCATTGCCTTTAAATTGTTTAACTTGGGTCAAATGTTTCAGGTAGCCTTCAACAAGCTTCCCACAATAAGTTGGGTGAATTTTGGCCCATTCCTCCTGACAGAGTTGGTGTAACTGAGTCAGGTTTGTAGGCCTCCTTGCTCGCACACGCTTTTTCAGTTCTGCCCACAAATTTTCTATAGGATTGAGGTCAGGGCTTTGTGATGGCCACTCCAATACCTTGACTTTGTTGTCCTTAAGCCATTTTGCCACAACTTTGGAAGTATGCTTGGGGTCATTGTCCATTTGGAAGACCCATTTGCGACCAAGCTTTAACTTCCTGACTGATGTCTTGAGATGTTGCTTCAATATATCCACATAATTTTCCTTCCTCATGATGCCATCTATTTTGTGAAATGCACCAGTCCCTCCTGCAGCAAAGCACCCCCACAGCATGATGCTGCCACCCCCGTGCTTCACGGTTGGGATGGTGTTCTTCGGCTTGCAAGCTCCCCCTTTTTCCTCCAAACATAACGATGGTCATTATGGCCAAACAGTTCTATTTTTGTTTCATCAGACCAGAGGACATTTCTCCAAAAAGTACGATCTTTGTACCCATGTGCAATTGCAAACCGTAGTCTGGCTTTTTTATGGCGGTTTTGGAGCAGTGGCTTCTTCGTTGCTGAACGGCTTTTCAGGTTATATAAATGTAGGACTCGTTTTACTGTGGATATAGATACTTCTGTACCTGTTTCCTCCAGCATGGTGGTCCCATGGTGTTTATACTTGAGTACTATTATTTGTACAGATGAACGTGGTACAGAGAGGAGGAACTGAGCTGCTAATAGTGATCAGGCCCTAATCTATGGATTTCACATGCCTGGGAATACAGATATGCATCTGTTGGTCACAGATACCTTTAAAAAAAAAAAAGTATGGGCGTGGATCAGATAATCAGTCAGTATCTTGTGCGACCACCATTTGCCTCATGCAGCACAACACATCTCCTTCGCATATAGTTGATCAGGCTGTTGATTGTGGCCTGTGGAATGTTGTCCCACTCCTCTTCAATGGCTCTGCGAAGTTGCTGGATATTGGCGGGAACTGGAACACGCTGTCGTACACGTCAATCCAGAGCATTCCAAACATGATCAATGGGTGACGTCTGGTGAGTATGCAGGCCATGGAAGAACTGGGACATTTTCAGCTTCCAGGAATTGTATACAGATCCTTGTGACATGGGGCCGTGCATTATCATGCTGAAACATGAGGTGATGGCGGCGGATGAATGGCACGACAATGGGCCTCAGGATCTCGTCACGGGATCTCTGTGCATTGAAATTGCCATCGATAAAATGCAATTGTGTTCGTTGTCCGTAGCCTATGCCTGCCCATACCATAACCCCACCGCTACCACGGGGCACTCTGTTCACAACGTTGACATCAGCAAACCACTCTCCCACACGACGCCATACACGCTGTCTGCCATCTGAAAATGTTGTAACCAGGATTAATCTGTGAAGAGCACACTTCTCCAGTGGCCATCGAAGGTGAGCATTTACCTTCTGAAGTCGGTCAAGACCCTGGTGAGGACGACGAGCACGCAGATGAGCTTCCCTGAGACGGTTTCTGACAGTTTGTGCAGAAATTCTTCGGTTGTGCAAACCCACAGCTTCATCAGCTGGCCGGGTGGCTGGTCTCAGGCGATCCCGCAGGTGAAGAAGCAGGATGTAGAGGTCCTGGGCTGGCGTGGTTACACATGGTCCGCGGTTGTGAGGCCGGTTGGACGTACTGCCAAATTCTCTAAAACGATGGAGGTGGCTAATGGTAGAGAAATGAACATTAAATTCTCTAGCAACAGCTCTGGTGGACATTCCTGCAGTCAGCATGCCAATTGTACGCTCCCTCAAAACTTGAGATGTCTGTGGCATTGTGTTGTGTGACAAAACTGCACATTTTAGAGTGGCACATTTATTGTCCCCAGCACAAGGTGTACCTGTGTAATGATCATGCTGTTTAATCAGCTTCTTGATATGCCACACCTGTCAGGTGGATAGATTATCTTGGCAAAGGAGAAATGCTCACTAACAGGGATGTAAACACATTTGTGCACAACATTTCAGAGAAATAAGCTTTTTGTGCGCATGGAACACGTCTGGGATCTTTTAATGTCAGCCGAAGAAACTTGGAACCAACACTTTACATGTTACGTTCAGTGTGCTTGCTGAAGGCAAAGCAACACTTTAGATTTCTTACATACTATTATTAGATTTAGATTTATTCTCCTATATATTTTAAGCTCTAGCGCTTAAACGATTTAAGCTATAAACACAAAACCAACTTTAAAAACGTACAGACGGCCCAAAACACTGATAGACTGGCTAAATAACTTAGTGTTCAGAAAATATTCAGACCCCTTGACTTATTCCACTGTGTTACACCCTGAATTCAAAATGGATTAAAGTGTTTTTTCCCCCCTCACCCATCTACACACAATACCCCATAGTGAAAACACCCCACAGTGAAAACACCCCACAGTGAAAACACCCCACAGTGAAAACACCCCACAGTGAAAACACCCCACAGTGAAAACACCCCATAGTGAAAACACCCCACAGTGAAAACACCCCACAGTGAAAACTCCCCACAGTGAAAACACCCCACAGTGAAAACACCCCACAGTGAAAACACCCCATAGTGAAAACACCCCACAGTGAAAACACCCCATAGTGAAAACACCCCACAGTGAAAACTCCCCATAGTGAAAACACCCCACAGTGAAAACTCCCCATAGTGAAAACACCCCATAGTGAAAACACCCCACAGTGAAAACACCCCACAGTGAAAACACCCCACAGTGAAAACACCCCACAGTGAAAACACCCCATAGTGAAAACACCCCATGGTGAAAACATGTTTTTATACATTTTTGCACATTTATCGAAAATTAAATACAGAAATATCTAATTTACATAAGTATTCACACCCCTGAGTCAACACGTTAGAAGCACCTTTGGCAGCGATTACAGCTGTGAGTCTTTCTGGGTAAGTCTCTAAGTCTCTTTCCACACCTGAATTGTACAACATTTAGCCATTTTTTTTTTTTTTTATTCTTCAAGCTCCATCAAATTGGTTGTTCATCATTGCTAGACAGGCATTTTCAAATCACATTAAGATGATGGTAATTCATATTAACAGAACATGCAAGTTGAGGATGCAACGATGTGCACTTTGAAGATGCTAGAATAACTGTCCACATCTACTGTTCCTCAGCCAACAAGACGAGTAACGAACAGCCAAATCATTAGCCTCGGTCAATCTACTATCCCCATAGTAGAAACGTTTACCTATTCTATTGGTCAGCTTGTCAAGAAAGAAATAGCCTATTCCAAACAGACTCTGGGAGAGTTGTGGGACGATGGATCCCAAGTTCATCCATACAGTAGACCTAGGTTACATAAAAAAAACTTTAAAAAGCAATGAGGCTGATGCAACAGATCAGAACATTTAGCTTAAAATATTGATAAACTATTATTTATTCACATTATAAGTGCAGCAATGCGCAAAAGGAAGTAGTCTACGTGTGAATGTTCGTTCCATAATGCAATTAGCGGGAAAACACCGTTGTCAAAAGCGCACTGCACGTGAGCGGTTTCATGTGACAGAGATGAAAATATCCATTAGACATCTAGAAAGAGGGGAGATCTAATATGCAACAACTAGGGTTGCTAATATGACTAGAATTGTGCCTTTGGCTACTGGACAATGATAGAAAGTTTATATAAAATAATTATCTTCACAGATAAGCCTAAATTTGGCTAGGCTACTTTGAAGCAAGGTAAGGCTTCATAGGTTTCAAACAATTAAGTATACAGTGCCTTCGGAAAGTATTCAGACCCCTTGACTTTTCCCACATTTTGTTACATTACAGCCTTATTCTAAAATGGATGAAATTGTTTTTCCCCCTCATCAATCTGCACACAATTCCCCATAGTGACAAAGCAAAAACAGGTCATTAGTTTTTTTTTGCAATATTCATGGATGCCAAGGGAAGGCCAAGGGAAGGCCAAGGGAAGGCCAAGGGAAGGCTAAATCAATCAATAATGTATCTTCTTTATTGTCTCTGTGTTTCATAAATCTCCTTCAAGAGGCTGAATGTATCTAATATAATAATAATATAATATAATAATAATATAATGAATGTATCTAATATAATAATAATATAATATAATGAATGTATCTAATATAATAATAATATAATATAATAATAATATAATGAATGTATCTAATATAATAATAATATAATATAATGAATGTATCTAATATAATAATAATATAATATAATAATAATATAATATAATAATAATATAATATAATGAATGTATCTAATATAATAATAATATAATATAATAATAATATAATATAATAATAATATAATATAATGAATGTATCTAATATAATAATAATATAATATAATGAATGTATATAATATAATAATAATATAATATAATGAATGTATATAATATAATAATAATATAATATAATGAATGTATATAATATAATAATAATATAATATAATGAATGTATCTAATATAATAATAATATAATATATGTATCTAATATAATAATAATATAATATAATGAATGTATCTAATATAATAATAATATAATGAATGTATCTAATATAATAATAATATAATGAATGTATCTAATATAATAATAATATAATATAATAATAATATAATATAATAATAATATAATATAATGAATGTATCTAATATAATAATAATATAATATAATGAATGTATCTAATATAATAATAATATAATAATAATATAATATAATAATAATATAATATAATAATAATATAATATAATGAATGTATCTAATATAATAATAATATAATATAATGAATGTATCTAATATAATAATAATATAATATAATGAATGTATATAATATAATAATAATATAATATAATGAATGTATATAATATAATAATAATATAATATAATGAATGTATATAATATAATAATAATATAATATAATAATGAATGTATCTAATATAATAATAATATAATATAATGAATATATATAATATAATATATATATAATATAATGAATGTATATAATATAATAATAATATAATATAATGAATGTATCTCAGCGGATAAACAGTGTCTCTGTCTCTGTCTGATGATGTCAGAAAGAGACATTGTTACCGCCCGTAGCACTGAATGCCTGATAAAAATGTTTAAGCCAATCAGCGTTGAGCTAAACGGAGTGAATGGTCCTGGCTTCAGACCAATCACATTACAGGCCAAAACGGAATTATTGATAGAAAAAAACCTGAATTGTTGCATCTCGTTGTGTTGTTGTCCTCCAGTGGCTAGCCAGCTAGCTAAAATGGTCCCTTTCCTAAATTAGCCATGGATGGAGACAGGGATTTGGTTTTACTTAATTCTCCATACTGGCCAATGATTATCACAGCAATTCTGATCCAACCATTAATTCATTCATTGTGCCCCTGGACTGAGAGGATGGACGTATAACATGCAGCTAGATGTAGAAGGCTAATGTTACCTAGCTGGCCAGGCATATCGTGGCACATGAAAGGAAGTTAGGTTAGGGAGCAAGCATTTTAGCCTGACCCCAGCCCCCCTCACACCCTGACCCCCCCAGCCCCCCCTCACACCCTGACCCCAGCCCCCCTCACACCCTGACCCCAACAACACCCTGACCCAAGCCCCCCCTCACACCCTGACCCCAACCCCAACAACACCCTGACCCCAGCCCCCCTCACACCCTGACCCCAACAACACCCTGACCCCAGCTCATCTCCACTACCTTGACGTTGGCGTCCTCCATGTTGATGACCCGGTCCAGGTCGGGCTGGGCGCCTGTGGCGTTGCCGATGAGTAGGTAAAAGGTTGCCCGTAGCAACAGGGCCTCAGCAGTGTACCGGCCCCCAGACTCCACCTCCTTAGTGCACTCACTGATAATCTTATCATAGTTCTCCTCCTCCATGTACTGCTTGGCCTTCAGGTAACCAGAGCTACACACAGAGGGATAGGGTTAATGTACTGGTTGGCCTTCAGGTAACCAGAACTACACACAGAGGGATAGGGTTAATGTACTGGTTGGCCTTCAGATAACCAGAACTACACACAGAGGGATAGGGTTAATGTACTGGTTGGCCTTCAGGTAACCAGAACTACACACAGAGGGATAGGGTTAATGTACTGGTTGGCCTTCAGATAACCAGAACTACACACAGAGGGATAGGGTTAATGTACTGGTTGGCCTTCAGGTAACCAGAGCTACACACAGAGGGATAGGGTTAATGTACTGGTTGGCCTTCAGGTAACCAGAGCTACACACAGAGGGATAGGGTTAATGTACTGCTTGGCCTTCAGGTAACCAGAGCTATGGACGATGGAGAGACAGGAGAGGGAAAAAGAGGAATCGGGTTGACTTTAGTATTTTTACAAAGAGCAACAAATGGCACCCTATTACCTAGTATTCATATAATTTTTATCTGCACCGTTCAGTATGTTGAACCCTGGTACAGACACTATGGTATATAGGGAATAGGGTGCCATTTGGAACGCACTTTTAGTATTTTATCCAGAGCAACATACAGGACAGGAAGTGACATCACAGTGTGACCTCTGACCTTTCTGTGACTTCTGTGGCCTCGCCTTCGTTGTCCTTGTCCTCGTCCTTCTTCTCGCCCTTCTGGAGCGGCTGGCTGATTATGTCATCGGTGAAGGAGCTGAAGTAGGACTTGATGAACTGAGGAGAAGGCATCAGGGGGTCACGGTTCTGGAGAGAGAGAAGATAATAATAATAATAATAATAATAATAATAATAATATGCCATTTAGCAGACGCTTTTATCCAAAGCGACTTACAGTCATGCGTGCATACATTTTGTTTTTGTGTATGGGTGGTCCCGGGGATCGAACCCACTACCTTGGCGTTACAAGCGCCGTGCTCTACCAGCTGAGCTACAGAGGATAGAGGGAAAGAGAAGACTATGAATTGAGGAGAAATCATCAGGGGCTCACGGTTCTGGATAGAGAGGAAAAAGAGAGCGGGAGACGAGAGAGAGAAGAGGGAAGAGGGGGAGACGAGAGAGACGAGAGAGGGAGAGGAGAGAGAGAAAATAGAGGGAGAAGAGAGGGAGAGGAGAGAGGGGAGAGAGCGAGAGAAGAGAGAGCGAGAGAAGAGAGAGGGGAGAAGAGAGAAGAGAGGGAGACGAGAGAGGAGAGAGAGGGAGACGAGAAAACAAAAGTCCATCAATGATAAAGGAGCCGTTACCGCATCAATGATAAAGGAGCCGTTACCGCATCAATGATAAAGGAGCCGTTACCGCATCAATGATAAAGGAGCCGTTACCGCATCAATGATAAAGGAGCCGTTACCGCATCAATGATAAAGGAGCCGTTACCGCATCAATGATAAAGGAGCCGTTACCGCATCAATGATAAAGGAGCCGTTACCGCATCAATGATAAAGAAGCCGTTACCGCATCAATGCCCGCTACAATAGTGCGCCCTGGAGTTTTTGTAACATTTTTGTGTATTTTCGTAAAAGTATAGAAAGTGGCAATTTTAGGGTGTTGAATAGCCAAAAAGTTGTTATTTTTTGGTGATTTGACCAGAACTTAAATACCCATCTCAGACAGTAAAGATAGTGTTCTGAAATTGGGAAGTGGGGTCACTTCTGAGTTTCTTGTAAAAGGTGTTGTCAAGCAGTTGCCTATGATCATTTACATAAACTGTCCTATCTATGAGTACAACCGACCCACCCTGCTGAGGACTGACGTATTGGATTGTAAATCAAGCAAAGCTTGTTTTTCATCCTTATTAAAATTATGGAAAGATTTGTACTCAGGTTTGTTCTGAAGGAGATCTTTCTCAACCAGTCTGCAATATGTCTCAATAGAGTGATTGCGATTGGCCGGAGGTACAAAATAACTCTTCCTTCTAAAAGGAGTCGGAGGATGTGCAGATGAGCAGCCTACATGTTCAGTTGAAATACCACGATTAGGGGAGCTAAAGTATTCCCTTAAACAGACGTTTCTGAAAAACGTAAACATGTCTACCTTAACATCGAAATCGTTGCACTGAGTTGTAGGCACAAAAGATAACCCTTTATTAAGCGAGGAGACATGGGCAGGACTCAATATCTTGCTTGATAAATTAAAGACACTCAGTCCTGTGGGTTCTTGGATCGTGTGAACGGTCCCCTCTGCCTCTGGTAGTCATTTCTTCTTACCCCGTCGGGTACGACATCTCGTCGGGTACGACATCTCATCGGTACGCGTGACCGCGGCCACCTCCGCGCTTCCGTCGGCCCAGTCTCTCGTTGGATAAAAAAAACTGGCACTGGAAGCGGATGAGGCGCTGGTTGTAGAGCGTTGGTCAGACAGGAGTGGAGAGAAGTTGGCGGCCTCCCTCCTGCGTCTGTCATGGAGAGGAGGAGCAGAACCTCGTCAGGGTTTCTCCAGAAGCAGACTCTGTCCCTTTATTTCTGTAGACAACTTGTCCTGGAGCGCTTGGTTAGTTTATCAGTTCATTGAATATGCCATCATCATTAACAGCTCCTTGCAGAGCTGTGCGTTTCTCTTCAATCGTATTCCTTTTCAATAAAATCATTTTTCAACTGGTAAACGATTAATGTCATTAAATCAATAGAGCATTTGTCCAGGATGGCACACCAGCGCTTGCAGAAGTCATCTGTGTGCTGTCCCAATGATGGTTCATTTTAGAAGTAATCTGTGTGCTGTCCCAATGACGGTTCATTTTAGAAGTAATCTGTGTGCTGTCCCAATGACGGTTCATTTTAGAAGTAATCTGTGTGCTGTCCCAATGACGGTTCATTTTAGAAGTCATCTGTGTGCTGTCCCAATGATGGTTCATTTTGCCACCTGAGTCCTTGTGGAATAATGCCTTGACTATACACTACCGATCAAAAGTATTAGAACACCTACTCATTCAAGGGTTTTTCTTTATTTTCACTATTTTCTACATTGTTGAATAATAGTGAAGACATCAAAACTATGAAATAACACATATGGAATCATGTAGTAACCCCAAAAAAGTGTTAAACAAATCAAAATATATTTTATATTTGAGATTCTTCAAATAGCCACCCTTTGCCTTGATGACAGCTTTGCACACTCTTGGCATTCTCTCAAACAGCTTCATGAGGTAGTCACCTGGAATGCATTTCAATTAACAGGTGTGCCTTCTTAAAAGTTTGTGGAATTTCTTTCACTCTTAATGCGTTTGAGCCAATCAGTTGTGTTGTGACAAGGTAGAGGCGGTATACAGAAGATAGCCCTATTTGGTAAAAGACCAAGTCCGTATTATGGCAAGAACAGCTCAAATAAGCAAAGAGAAACGACAGTCCATCATTACTTTAAGACATGAAGGTCAGTCAATACGGAAAATGTCAAGAACTTTGAAAGTTTCTTCAAGTGCAGTCGCAAAAACCATCAAGCGCTATGATGAAACTGGCTCTCATGAGGACCGCCACAGGAATGGAAGACCCAGAGTTACTTCTGCTGCAGAGGATAAGTTCATTAGAGTTACCAGCCTCAGAAATTGCAGCCCAAATAAATGCTTCACAGAGTTCAAGTAACAGACACATCTCAACATCAACTGTTCAGAGGAGACTGTGTGAATCAGGCCTTCATGGTCGAATTGCTGCAAAGAAACCACTACTAAAGGACACCAATAAGAAGAAAAGACTTGCTTGGGCCAAGAAACACAAGCAATGGACATTAGACCGGTGGAAATGTGTCCTTTGGTCTGGAGTCCAAATTTGAGATTTTTGGTTCCAACCACCGTGTCTTTGTGAGATGCGGTGTGGGTGAACGGATGATCTCCGCATGTGCAGCTCCCACCGTAAAGCATGGAGGAGGAAGTGTTATGATGTGGGGGTGCTTTGCTGGTGACACTGTCTGTGATTTATTTAGAATTCAAGGCACACTTAACCAGCATGGCTACCACAGCATTCTGCAGCGATACGCCATCCAATCTGGTTTGGGCTTAGTGGGACTATAATTTGTTTTTCAACAGGACAATGACCCAACACACCTCCAGGCTGTGTAAGGGCTATTTTACCAAGAAGGAGAGTGATGGAGTGCTGCATCAGATGACCTGGCCTCCACAATCCCCTGACCTTAACTAAATTGAGATGGTTTGGGATGAGTCGGACCGCAGAGTGAAGGAAAAGCAGTCAACAAGTGCTCAGCATATGTGGGAACTCCTTCAAGACTGTTGGAAAAGCATTCCAGGTGAAAATGGGAAAACACCCAATTGAGACTCTGCATGCAGAACTCTGCAAAAATATACTTTGTGTACAACGCAAAACCCCAAACAATGCATGCAGAGCAGAATTAGGACTATACCCGCTAGTTATTGAAAATACAGAAAAGAGCTGTTCAATTCTACAACCACTTAAAAGGAAGCGATGCCCACACATTCCACTACAAAGCCCTCACCTACAGAGAGATGAACCTGGAGAAGAGTCCCCTCAGCCAGCTGGTTCTGGGGCTCTGTTCACAAACACACCCCAAAGAGCCCCAGGACAGAAACACATTTAAGACCAAACCAACTTATGAGAAAGCAAAAAGATAACTATTTGACACAAAGGAAAGAATCAATCAAAAAACAGAGCAAACTAGAATGCTATTTGGCCCTAAACAGAGGGTACACAGTGGCAGAATAACTGACCACTGATTGTCCCAAAATTAAGGAAAGCTTTGACTATGTACAGACTCAGTGAGCATAGCCTTGCTATTGAGAAAGGCCGCCGTAGGCAGACCTGGCTCTCAAGAGAAGACAGGCTATGTGCACACTGCCCACAAAATGAGGTGGAAACTGAGCTTCACTTCCTAACCTCCTGCAAAATGCATGACCATATTAGAGACACATATTTCCCACAGATCACACAGACCCACAGAGAAGGAGAGCATTTCAGAGCAGTTAAAAGCCACCATTACTCAAGGCCTTCAGTAAGGATCAGCAGGAGAGCTGGGACATCCTCTCACCTTGTACTGGTCTTTGGCCTTCTCCTTCCCCAGCTGTTTGAGGACTTTGTCTGCTAGCAGCATACTCTGCTGGTTCTGAAAGGCCTCCAGGATACATACCGCCGTCACATCTACAGGAACAGGAGGGGGGGGGGGGGGGGGGGGAGCAGGAAGGAATATATGGGGATTCCCTAGTTACTTGACCTATTGTGGTATCATATGCCTTTAAAGAATGCCAACAGGACAGGAGAATCATTGATCACGTTCGAACTGGCTCTCTATTCCCCATATAGAGCACTTTTGACCAGGGACCACAGGGCTATGGTCAACTGTAGTGCACTATATAGGGAAAAGGGTGTATTTGGGAAGCAGCCATTGACAGTAAAGCTGAACAAGTCTGAGTAAGCCACACCTTCCACTCACTCCTTCTTGTTGTCCAGTGTGTGTGTGTATATATATATATATATATATATATATATATATATATATATATATATATATATATATATATATATATATATATATATATATATATATATATATATATATATTAGTGCTATGAAAAAGTATTTGCCCCCTATCTAATTTTCTCTACTTTTGCATATTTGTGATACTGAATGTTATCAGATCTTCAACCAAAACCTAATATTAGATAAAGGGAACATAAGTGAACAAATAACACAACAATTACATATTTATTTCATAAACAAAGTTATGCAACACCCAATTCCCCTGTGTGAAAAGTAATTGCCCTCTTACACTCAATAACTGGTTGTGCCACCTTTAGCTGCAATGACTCCAACCAAATGCTTCCTGTAGTTGTTGATCAGTCTCTCACGTCGCTGTGGAGGAATTTTGGCCCACTCTTCCATGCAGAACTGCTTTAACTCAGTGACGTGTGGGTTTTCAAGCATAAACTGCTCGTTTCAAGTCCTGCCACAACATCTCAATTGTGATTAGGTCTGGACTTTGACTAGGCCATTCCAAAACTTCCAATTTGTTGCTTTTTAGCTATTTCATGTAGACTTGATTGTGTGTTTTGGATCATTGTCTTGCTGCATGACCCAGCTGCGCTTCAGCTTCAGCTCACAGACGGATGGTCTGACATTCTCCTGTAGAATTCTCTGATACAGAGCAGAATTCATGGTTCCTTCTATTAAGGCAAGTCGTCCAGGTCCTGAGGCAGCAAAGCATCCCCAAACCATCACACCACCACCACCATGCTTGACCTTTGGTATGATGTTCTTACTGTGGAATGCAGAGTTTGGTTTTCGCCAGGCATTACTGGAACTATGTCGTCCAAAAAGTTATACTTTTGAATCATCTGTCCATAGAACGTTCTTCCAAGAGTCTTGATGATCATCCAGGTGCTTTTTGGCAAACTTGAGTCAACTTTTTGGACGAGATGGGTCCCATTTATGCCTGGCGAAAACCAAACACTGCATTCCACAGTAAGAACATCATACCAAAGGTCAAGCATGGTGGTGGTGGTGTGATGGTTTGGGGATGCTTTGCTGCCTCAGGACCTGGACGACTTGCCTTAATAGAAGGAACCATGAATTCTGCTCCGTATCAGAGAATTCTACAGGAGAATGTCAGACCATCCGTCTGTGAGCTGAAGCTGAAGCGCAGCTGGGTCATGCAGCAAGACAATGATCCAAAACACACAGTCAAGTCTACATGAAATAGCTAAAAAGCAACAAATTGGCAGTTTTAGAATGGCCTAGTCAAAGTCCAGACCTAATCCCAATTGAGATGTTGTGGCAGGACTTGAAACGAGCAGTTCATGCTTGAAAACCCACACGTCACTGAGTTAAAGCAGTTCTGCATGGAAGAGTGGGCCAAAATTCCTCCACAGCGACGTGAGAGACTGATCAACAACTACAGGAAGCATTTGGTTGGAGTCATTGCAGCTAAAGGTGGCACAACCAGTTATTGAGTGTAAGGGGGCAATTACTTTTTCACACAGGGGAATTGGGTGTTGCATAACTTTGTTTATGAAATAAATATGTAATTGTTGTGTTATTTGTTCACTTATGTTCCCTTTATCTAATATTAGGTTTTGGTTGAAGATCTGATAACATTCAGTATCACAAATATGCAAAAGTAGAGAAAATTAGATAGGGGGCAAATACTTTTTCATAGCACTGTATGTGTGTGTGTATATATGTGTGTTTGCCATACCTTCCAGACACTCCTTGTTATTATCCAGTGTGTGTGTGTGTGTGTACCTTCCAGACACTCCTTGTTGTTGTCCAGTCTCTCCAGGGCCTTGGCCCTCCTGAACAGGGCCTTGATATAGCGAGGGTTCATCTCTACAGCCTGGGAACAGTCCTGCACCACCTCGGTCCACTTCATCTGGAAACACAGACCGTTGATGTTAACACAACCACATGAAACCCTAACCCTGGGTACACCACCACATGAAACCCTAACCCTGGGTACACCACCACATGAAACCCTAACCCTGGGTACACCACCACATGAAACCCTAACCCTGGGTACACCACCACATGAAACCCTAACCCTGGGTACACCACCACATGAAACCCTGGGTACACCACCACATGAAACCCTAACCCTGGGTACACCACCACATGAAACCCTAACCCTGGGTACACCACCACATGAAACCCTGGGTACACCACCACATGAAACCCTAACCCTGGGTACACCACCACATGAAACCCTAACCCTGGGTACACCACCACATGAAACCCTAACCCTGGGTACATCACCACATGAAACCCTAACCCTGGGTACATCACCACATGAAACCCTAACCCTGGGTACACCACCACATGAAACCCTAACCCTGGGTACACCACCACATGAAACCCTAACCCTGGGTACACCACCACATGAAACCCTAACCCTGGGTACATCACCACAAGAAACCCTAACCCTGGGTACACCACCACATGAAACCCTAACCCTGGGTACACCACCACATGAAACCCTAACCCTGGGTACACCACCACATGAAACCCTGGGTACACCACCACATGAAACCCTAACCCTGGGTACACCACCACATGAAACCCTAACCCTGGGTACATCACCACATGAAACCCTAACCCTGGGTACACCACCACATGAAACCCTAACCCTGGGTACACCACCACATGAAACCCTGGGTACACCACCACATGAAACCCTAACCCTGGGTACACCACCACATGAAACCCTAACCCTGGGTACACCACCACATGAAGCCCTGGGTACACCACCACATGAAACCCTAACCCTGGGTACACCACCACATGAAACCCTAACCCTGGGTACACCACCACATGAAACCCTAACCCTGGGTACATCACCACATGAAACCCTAACCCTGGGTACACCACCACATGAAACCCTAACCCTGGGTACACCACCACATGAAACCCTAACCCTGGGTACACCACCACATGAAACCCTAACCCTGGGTACACCACCACATGAAACCCTAACCCTGGGTACATCACCACATGAAACCCTAACCCTGGGTACACCACCACATGAAACCCTGGGTACACTACCACATGAAACCCTAACCCTGGGTACACCACCACATGAAACCCTGGGTACACTACCACATGAAACCCTAACCCTGGGTACACCACCACATGAAACCCTAACCCTGGGTACACCACCACATGAAACCCTGGGTACACCACCACATGAAACCCTGGGTACACTACCACATGAAACCCTAACCCTGGGTACATCACCACATGAAACCCTAACCCTGGGTACACTACCACATGAAACCCTGGGTACACTACCACATGAAACCCTAACCCTGGGTACACCACCACATGAAACCCTAACCCTGGGTACACCACCACATGAAACCCTAACCCTGGGTACACCACCACATGAAACCCTAACCCTGGGTACACTACCACATGAAACCCTAACCCTGGGTACACCACCACATGAAACCCTAACCCTGGGTACACCACCACATGAAACCCTAACCCTGGGTACACCACCACATGAAACCCTGGGTACACTACCACATGAAACCCTGGGTACACCACCACATGAAACCCTAACCCTGGGTACATCACCACATGAAACCCAAACCCTGGGTACACCACCACATGAAACCCTAACCCTGGGTACACCACCACATGAAACCCTGGGTACACTACCACATGAAACCCTAACCCTGGGTACACCACCACATGAAACCCTAACCCTGGGTACACAACCACATGAAACCCTAACCCTGGGTACACCACCACATGAAACCCTGGGTACACTACCACATGAAACCCTAACCCTGGGTACACCACCACATGAAACCCTGGGTACACTACCACATGAAACCCTAACCCTGGGTACACCACCACATGAAACCCTAACCCTGGGTACACCACCACATGAAACCCTGGGTACACCACCACATGAAACCCTGGGTACACTACCACATGAAACCCTAACCCTGGGTACACCACCACATGAAACCCTAACCCTGGGTACACTACCACATGAAACCCTAACCCTGGGTACATCACCACATGAAACCCTAACCCTGGGTACACTACCACATGAAACCCTGGGTACACTACCACATGAAACCCTAACCCTGGGTACACCACCACATGAAACCCTAACCCTGGGTACACCACCACATGAAACCCTAACCCTGGGTACACCACCACATGAAACCCTAACCCTGGGTACACTACCACATGAAACCCTAACCCTGGGTACACCACCACATGAAACCCTAACCCTGGGTACACCACCACATGAAACCCTAACCCTGGGTACACCACCACATGAAACCCTGGGTACACTACCACATGAAACCCTGGGTACACCACCACATGAAACCCTAACCCTGGGTACATCACCACATGAAACCCTAACCCTGGGTACACCACCACATGAAACCCTAACCCTGGGTACACAACCACATGAAACCCTAACCCTGGGTACACCACCACATGAAACCCTGGGTACACTACCACATGAAACCCTAACCCTGGGTACACCACCACATGAAACCCTGGGTACACTACCACATGAAACCCTAACCCTGGGTACACCACCACATGAAACCCTAACCCTGGGTACACCACCACATGAAACCCTAACCCTGGGTACACCACCACATGAAACCCTGGGTACACTACCACATGAAACCCTGGGTACACCACCACATGAAACCCTAACCCTGGGTACATCACCACATGAAACCCTAACCCTGGGTACACCACCACATGAAACCCTAACCCTGGGTACACAACCACATGAAACCCTAACCCTGGGTACACCACCACATGAAACCCTGGGTACACTACCACATGAAACCCTAACCCTGGGTACACCACCACATGAAACCCTGGGTACACTACCACATGAAACCCTAACCCTGGGTACACCACCACATGAAACCCTAACCCTGGGTACACCACCACATGAAACCCTGGGTACACCACCACATGAAACCCTGGGTACACTACCACATGAAACCCTAACCCTGGGTACACCACCACATGAAACCCTAACCCTGGGTACACTACCACATGAAACCCTAACCCTGGGTACATCACCACATGAAACCCTAACCCTGGGTACACTACCACATGAAACCCTGGGTACACTACCACATGAAACCCTAACCCTGGGTACACCACCACATGAAACCCTAACCCTGGGTACACCACCACATGAAACCCTAACCCTGGGTACACCACCACATGAAACCCTAACCCTGGGTACACCACCACATGAAACCCTAACCCTGGGTACACCACCACATGAAACCCTAACCCTGGGTACACCACCACATGAAACCCTAACCCTGGGTACACCACCACATGAAACCCTAACCCTGGGTACACCACCACATGAAACCCTAACCCTGGGTACACTACCACATGAAACCCTAACCCTGGGTACACCACCACATGAAACCCTAACCCTGGGTACACCACCACATGAAACCCTAACCCTGGGTACACCACCACATGAAACCCTAACCCTGGGTACACCACCACATGAAACCCTGGGTACACTACCACATGAAACCCTGGGTACACCACCACATGAAACCCTAACCCTGGGTACATCACCACATGAAACCCTAACCCTGGGTACACCACCACATGAAACCCTAACCCTGGGTACACCACCACATGAAACCCTGGGTACACTACCACATGAAACCCTAACCCTGGGTACACCACCACATGAAACCCTAACCCTGGGTACACTACCACATGAAACCCTAACCCTGGGTACACCACCACATGAAACCCTGGGTACACCACCACATGAAACCCTGGGTACACTACCACATGAAACCCTAACCCTGGGTACACCACCACATGAAACCCTAACCCTGGGTACACTACCACATGAAACCCTAACCCTGGGTACATCACCACATGAAACCCTAACCCTGGGTACACTACCACATGAAACCCTGGGTACACTACCACATGAAACCCTAACCCTGGGTACACCACCACATGAAACCCTAACCCTGGGTACAGTCTTGCACCACCTCTGTCCACTTCATCTGGAAACACACATAGTTAATGTTAACACCCACAAACACACATAGTTAATGTTAACACCCACAAACACACATAGTTAATGTTAACACCCACAAACACACATAGTTAATGTTAACACCCACAAACACACATAGTTAATGTTAACACCCACAAACACACATAGTTAATGTTAACACCCACAAACACACATAGTTAATGTTAACACCCACAAACACACATAGTTAATGTTAACACCCACAAACACACATAGTTAATGTTAACACCCACAAACACACATAGTTAATGTTAACACCCACAAACACACATAGTTAATGTTAACACCCACAAACACACATAGTTAATGTTAACACCCACAAACACACATAGTTAATGTTAACACCCACAAACACACATAGTTAATGTTAACACCCACAAACACACATAGTTAATGTTAACACCCAGAAACACACATAGTTAATGTTAACACCCACAAACACACATAGTTAATGTTAACACCCACAAACACACATAGTTAATGTTAACACCCAGAAACACACATAGTTAATGTTAACACCCACAAACACACATAGTTAATGTTAACACCCACAAACACACATAGTTAATGTTAACACCCACAAACACACATAGTTAATGTTAACACCCACAAACACACATAGTTAATGTTAACACCCAGAAACACACATAGTTAATGTTAACACCCAGGGACACATTTGCATACAACAGTTCTCCACTATAAACCAGTGGTGGCTGGTGACACTTGAAAACCAGAGGATGGGCTCATGGTTTGGTTTAACTGAAACAGCATCAAACACATGATGGTTTGGTTTAACTGGGATGGAATTAATGATGGTTTGGTTTCCATGTTTGATACCATTCCATTAATTCCATTCTAGCTATTACTATGAGCCACCCTCCCCTAACCAGCCTCCACTGCTATAAACCCACATGAACACATCCAGAGCATCATAATGAGTGGTTGCCAAGGTGATAGTTGTCACTAACCTGCTGTTCGTAGGCAGCAGCTCTGTTCTGGTAAAAGGTGGACAGGTCTGTCTGGTTCTCTCTAGGACACAGACCGATGGCCTCTGTGTAACACTGGATGGCCTGCTCATACTTCCCAGCCTTGAAGTACTTGTTGCCCTTGTTCTTAGCACCCTGGGCCCGGTCCAGAGGACTCTACAGGATGGAAGGGAGGGAGACAGAGTTAGTATCACCCTGGGCCCGGTCCAGAGGACTCTACAGGATGGAAGGGAGACAGAGTTAGTATCACCCTGGGCCCGGTCCAGAGGACTCTACAGGATGGAAGGGAGACAGAGTTAGTATCACACTGGGCCCGGTCCAGAGGACTCTACAGGATGGAAGGGAGACAGAGTTAGTATCACCCTGGGCCCGGTCCAGAAGACTCTACAGGATGGAAGGGAGGGAGACAGAGTTAGTATCACCCTGGGCCCGGTCCAGAGGACTCTACAGGATGGAAGGGAGGGAGACAGAGTTAGTATCACCCTGGGCCCGGTCCAGAGGACTCTACAGGATGGAAGGGAGACAGAGTTAGTATCACCCTGGGCCCGGTCCAGAGGACTCTACAGGATGGAAGGGAGGGAGACAGAGTTAGTATCACCCTGGGCCCGGTCCAGAGGACTCTACAGGATGGAAGGGAGGGAGACAGAGTTAGTATCACCCAGGCCCGGTCCAGAGGACTATAGGATGGAAGGGAGACAGAGTTAGTATCACCCTGGGCCCGGTCCAGAGGACTCTACAGGATGGAAGGGAGACAGAGTTAGTATCACCCTGGGCCCGGTCCAGAGGACTCTACAGGATGGAAGGGAGGGAGACAGAGTTAGTATCACCCTGGGCCCGGTCCAGAGGACTCTACAGGATGGAAGGGAGGGAGACAGAGTTAGTATCACCCTGGGCCCGGTCCAGAGGACTCTACAGGATGGAAGGGAGGGAGACAGAGTTAGTATCACCCTGGGCCCGGTCCAGAGGACTCTACAGGATGGAAGGGAGGGAGACAGAGTTAGTATCACCCAGGCCCGGTCCAGAGGACTATAGGATGGAAGGGAGACAGAGTTAGTATCACCCTGGGCCCGGTCCAGAGGACTCTACAGGATGGAAGGGAGACAGAGTTAGTATCACCCTGGGCCCGGTCCAGAGGACTCTACAGGATGGAAGGGAGGGAGACAGAGTTAGTATCACCCTGGGCCCGGTCCAGAGGACTCTACAGGATGGAAGGGAGGGAGACAGAGTTAGTATCACCCTGGGCCCGGTCCAGAGGACTCTACAGGATGGAAGGGAGGGAGACAGAGTTAGTATCACCCTGGGCCCGGTCCAGAGGACTCTACAGGATGGAAGGGAGGGAGACAGAGTTAGTATCACCCTGGGCCCGGTCCAGAGGACTCTACAGGATGGAAGGGAGGGAGACAGAGTTAGTATCACCCTGGGCCCGGTCCAGAGGACTCTACAGGATGGAAGGGAGGGAGACAGAGTTAGTATCACCCTGGGCCCGGTCCAGAGGACTCTACAGGATGGAAGGGAGGGAGACAGAGTTAGTATCACCCAGGCCCGGTCCAGAGGACTATAGGATGGAAGGGAGACAGAGTTAGTATCACCCTGGGCCCGGTCCAGAGGACTCTACAGGATGGAAGGGAGGGAGACAGAGTTAGTATCACCCTGGGCCCGGTCCAGAGGACTCTACAGGATGGAAGGGAGACAGAGTTAGTATCACCCTGGGCCCGGTCCAGAGGACTCTACAGGATGGAAGGGAGGGAGACAGAGTTAGTATCACCCTGGGCCCGGTCCAGAGGACTATAGGATGGAAGGGAGACAGAGTTAGTATCACCCTGGGCCCGGTCCAGAGGACTCTACAGGATGGAAGGGAGGGAGACAGAGTTAGTATCACCCTGGGCCCGGTCCAGAGGACTATACAGGATGGAAGGGAGGGAGACAGAGTTAGTATCACCCTGGGCCCGGTCCAGAGGACTCTACAGGATGGAAGGGAGACAGAGTTAGTATCACCCTGGGCCCGGTCCAGAGGACTATAGGATGGAAGGGAGACAGAGTTAGTATCACCCTGGGCCCGGTCCAGAGGACTCTACAGGATGGAAGGGAGGGAGACAGAGTTAGTATCACCCAGGCCCGGTCCAGAGGACTCTACAGGATGGAAGGGAGACAGAGTTAGTATCACCCTGGGCCCGGTCCAGAGGACTCTACAGGATGGAAGGGAGGGAGACAGAGTTAGTATCACCCTGGGCCCGGTCCAGAGGACTCTACAGGATGGAAGGGAGACAGAGTTAGTATCACCCTGGGCCCGGTCCAGAGGACTCTACAGGATGGAAGGGAGGGAGACAGAGTTAGTATCACCCTGGGCCCGGTCCAGAGGACTCTACAGGATGGAAGGGAGGGAGACAGAGTTAGTATCACCCTGGGCCCGGTCCAGAGGACTATAGGATGGAAGGGAGACAGAGTTAGTATCACCCTGGGCCCGGTCCAGAGGACTCTACAGGATGGAAGGGAGGGAGACAGAGTTAGTATCACCCTGGGCCCGGTCCAGAGGACTCTACAGGATGGAAGGGAGACAGAGTTAGTATCACCCTGGGCCCGGTCCAGAGGACTCTACAGGATGGAAGGGAGACAGAGTTAGTATCACCCTGGGCCCGGTCCAGAGGACTATAGGATGGAAGGGAGACAGAGTTAGTATCACCCTGGGCCCGGTCCAGAGGACTCTACAGGATGGAAGGGAGACAGAGTTAGTATCACCCTGGGCCCGGTCCAGAGGACTCTACAGGATGGAAGGGAGACAGAGTTAATGGTGAAACACTTTAGAACAAAAAGGATACATTGTTTCCACAGCAATTAAATTAAAAGCACACCTATGTGGATCGCTGTGAGGCATTTTCTGATTCACAACACATAGGTTACCATTACCATCTACACTGAGTGGACAAAACATTAAGAACACTGCTCTTTCCATCACACAGACTGACCAGGTGAATCCAGGTGAAAGCTATGATCCCTTAATGATGTCACTTTTTAAATCCAATTAGATCCGTGTAGATGAAGGGGAAGAAACAGGTTAAAGTAGGATTTTTTTAAAGCCTTGAAACAACTGTGACATTCGACTTTTGATTAGGATCCCCATCAGCTGACTATTCATCCTGGGGTCCACACAAAACATGACATAATACTGATCATTAATAGACAAAAACAGCTCAAGGACAGAACTACATCAATTTTAAAAAGGCACACGTAGCCTATATATCAATAAACACACATAAACTATCTAGGTCAAATAGGGGAGAGGCGTTGTGCCGTGAGGTGTTGCGTCATCTGTTTTCTGAAACCAGGTTTGCTGTTCATTTGAGCAATATGAGATGGAACGAAGTTCCATGCAATAATGGCTCTATATAATACTGTACACTTTCTTTAATTTGTTCTGGATTTGGGGACTGTGAAAAGACCCCTGGTGGCATGTCTGGTGGGGTAAGTGTGTGTGTCAGAGCTGTGTGTAAGTTGACTACGCAAACAATTTGGGATTTTCAACACATTAATGTTTCTTATAAAAAGAAGAAGTGATGCAGTCAGTCTCTCCTCAACTCTTAGCCAAGAGAGACTGGCATGCATAGTATTTATATCAGCCCTCTGATTACAATGAAGAGCAAGACGTGCCGCTCTGTTCTGGGCCAGCTGCAGCTTAACTAGGTCTTTCCTTGCAGCACTGGACCACACGACTGGACAATCATCAAGATTAGACAAAACTAGAGCCTGCAGGTCTTGCTTTTTGGAGTGTGGTGTCAAAATAGCAAAGCATCTCTTTATTACTGACAGACCTCTCCCCATCTTTACAACCATTGAATCAATATGTTTTGACCATGACAGTTTACAATCTAAGGTAACGTCATGTAATTTAGTCTCCTCAACTTGTTCAACAGCCACACCATTCATTACCATTCAGCTGAGGTCTAGAACATAAGGAATGATTTGTACCAAATACAACGCTCTTAGTTTTAGAGATGTTCTGGACCAGTTTATTACTGGCCACCCATTCCAAAACAGACTGCAACTAAGGGTTTCAGCGACTTCATTAGCTGTGGTTGCTGATGCGTATATGGTTGAATCATCAGCATACATTTACATCATTTAGCAGACGCTCTTATCCAGAGCGACTTACAAATTGGTGCATTTGACTTATGATAGCCAGTAGGACAACCACTTTTTGTTTTTATGGGGGGGGGGGGGGTAGAAGGATTACTTTTATACTATTCCAGGTATTCCTTAAAGAGGTAAGGTTTCAATTGTCTCCGGAAGGTGGTCAGTGACATGCTTTGTTTAATGCCAGCGGCAGGTCATTGGTAAAAATAGAAAAGAGTACAGGGTCTAGAGAGCTGCCCTGCAGTACACCACACTTTGACATTAGAGAAGCTTCCATTAAAGAAAACCCTCTGAGTTCTATTAGATAGATAGCTCTGAATCCACGATATGGCAGAGTTTGAAAAGCCATAACACATACGTTTTCTCAACAACAGGTTATGGTCAATAATATCAAAGGCTGCACTGAAATCTAACAGGACAGCTCCCACAATCTTCTTATTATCAATGTATTTCAACCAATCATCAGTCATTTGTGTCAGTGCAGTACATGTTGAGAGCCCTTCCCTATAAGCATGCTGAAAGTCTGCTGTTAATTTGTTTACAGAGAAATAGCATTGTATTTGGTCAAACACAATATTTCCTTTTTGAGAACTCTGTTTATTAAGTTTTACACACACACAGACAAGACAAAGCAATATAAATAATATACTCAACTAGACAAAAATACAAATAATACATATATAAAAAAATAAAAAAAATAACTTTAAAGATACCATACTTTAGACAAGTTAAACACACCAGGCAGAAGGCTACAAAAGGTTAAAGGGCAATCTATAGTATAGGGACAGAGCAAACACCTCACCATTGTTCCTGTAAACAGTTAAGGGATGGGGTGGAGAAATGCAACCACTCACAGACAGTCAAGGCCACAGACCAATCATCCACTGGACCAAAAATAAAAAGTTACAATGCTTTAAAATAAAAAATGAATATTGATAATTTTATGTAGGCGTGAACAGAATTAAAAAAATAAAAATAACTGGGAAAAACAAGCTCACACCTTAGTCTCTGCCCGGGCGAGATGAACAAGGCATCCGCAGGTCACAATCAATAAGCACATCAACCTTAATGCCCCCCACCCCCACCCCAGAAAAAAAAACACAGAGAAATGCTCATCCAACCCCTAAGTCACAGGGGGGTCAAATACAGACTTATTTTGGTTTTAATAGGAATGCTATCAGAGGATGGACTGTTTAAAGTAAGACCGGAATGGAGCCCAAGCCTCATTAAACAGTTTGGGGTTCCCACGTGAATTGAATTTAATTTTTTCTAGTTTCAGAGAGCACAACACGTCTCTCACCCAATATTTATAAGATGGGGGAGCTGCCATCTTCCAGTTCTGTAGTATTAGCCGTCTAGCTAAAAGAGTTGTATAAGCAACGGTGTCCGACTGGATTCTTGACAGGGGGGTGCTTATGGGCAGTACTCCAAAAAGGGCTGTAAGGGGAGAGGGGTCTATAACAGTGTTATATATATCAGAGAAACATTTAAATATTAATTCCCAGAAACCTGACAGTTTATGACAGCCCCAGAACATATGCAACAGTGTGGCCGGTTCAATTTTACATCTGACACAGGTAGGATCAAAATCAGAGAATATTCTTCCAAGTCTGGCCCCAGACCAGTGGATACGGTGAACCACCTTGAATTGAATGAGGCTGTGTCTAGTGCTAAAAGAGGACGAATGCACCCTGCGCAGCACAGATTCCCAGGTGTCTTCCCCAAGTTCCTCCCCCAAATCCTTTTCCCATCGAGTCTTTAAAGGCACCAAAGAAGGGTTCTGTAAGTCATGAATGATTGCATATACATCTGAAATTGCGCCCCTAGGAAGCTTGTTCAGCTCCAGGATGCTCTCTATAGCTGTATTCACAGGCCTATGGGGAAATTCAGGTGTGTTAGCTCTGACAAAGTTCCTAGTCTGGAGATAGCGGAAAAAGTGGGATTGGGGGAGGTTGAGCCTTTCCTGTAGCTGAGCAAAAGAGGCAAATGTATCATCAAAGAATAATTGGGCTAGTGAGGAGAGGCCTAGTGAGTGCCAGATGTCAAAAGCCCCATCATTCAAAGATGGAGGAAATAAAATGTTCTGATTGATTGGGCCTGATAGAGAAAAGCCTCGGAGGCCAAAGGCTAAGCGGAACTGATTCCAAATTTTAAGAGACTGCTTTACAATTGGGTTGACACACCTTTTGCCTAGGGACACTGGGAGAGACGAGCACAACACAGAAGAAAGTGCAGCAGGTTTACACGATTCAGACTCCATCTGGACCCAGATTGGTCTAGGGCCAGTAGGATCAGTCTGCAGCCAGTTAAACACAATATTTCCAACAGTTTGCTAAGAGCTGGCAGCAAGCTGATAGGTCTGCTGTTAGAACCAGTAAAGGCCGCTTTACCACTCTTGGGTAGCAGAATGACTTTGGCTTCCCTCCAGGCCTGAGGACAAAGACTTTCCTCTAGGCTCAGATTAAAGATATGACAGATAGGAGTGGCTATAGAGTCAGCTACCATCCTCAGTAGCTTTCCATCTAAGTTGTCAATGCCAGGAGGTTCGTCATTACTGACCAATAACAATGTTTCTACCTCTCCCACATTAACTTTACAAAGTACCCACTTTGCCAATGAAGTAATCAATAAAATAATTTGTAACATCAAATGGTTTTGTGATGAATAAGCCATCTGATTCGATAAAAGATGGAGTTGAATTTGTCTTTCTGCCCATAATTTCATTTTAAGTCCAAAGTTGTTGTTTATTCCTCATTCTTTATATCATTGATCTTAGCTTCATAAGAGTTTATTTTTTATTTTTGTTGAGTTTAGTCACATAATTCCTCAATTTGCAGTAAGTCAGCCAGTCAGATGTGCAGCCAGACTTATTAGCCACTCCTTTTGCCCCGTCTCTTTCAACCAGACAGTTTTTCAATTCCTCATCAATCCATGGAGCCTTAACAGTTCTAACAGTCAGTTTCTTAACAGGTGCATGTTTATCAATAATTGGAAGAAGCAATTTCATAAATTCATCAAGTGCAGCGTCTGGATGCTCCTTATTAATCACACCAGACCAACACATATTTGTAACATCATCCACATAAGAGTCACAGCAAAATATTTTGTATGATATCTTATACACTATTTTAGGCCCAGCTTTTGGAACTTTGTCTTTCCTGGATATAGCCACTATATTGTGATCATGCATCCAATGGGTACGGATACAGCTTCAGAACAAAGTTCTACAGTATTAGTAAAAATGTGATCAATACATGTGGATGATCTTGTTCCTGTAGTGTTTGTAAACACCCTGGTAGGTTGATTAATAACCTGAACCAGATTACAGGCACTGTTTTTTTTGGTTACAGTGAGAAGCTTCCTCTTGAGCGGACAGCTTGATGAAAACCAGTCAATATTCAGGTCCCCAAGAAAGTAGACCTCTCTGTTTACATCACATAAACTATCAAGCATTTCACACATATTACAGTGCATTCAGAAGTATTCAGACCGCTTGACGTTTTCCACATTTTGTTACGTTACAGCTCGAAATTGAGCTCAGGTGCATCCTGTTTCCATTGATCATCCTTGAGATGTTTCTACAACTTGATTGGAGTCCACCTGTTGTAAATTCCCACAGTTCACAGTGCATGTCAGAGCAAAAACCAAGTCATGAGGTTGAAGGAATTGTCCATAGAGCTCCGAGACAGGATTGTGTCGAGGCACCGATCTGGGGAAGGGTACCAAAACATTTCTACAGTATTGAAGGTCCCCAAGAACACAGTGGCCTCCATCATTCTTAAATGGAAGAAGTTTGGAACCACCAAGACTCTTCCTAGAGCTGGCCGCCCGGCCAAACTGAGCAATCGGGGGAGAAGGGCCTTGGTCAGGGAGGTGACCAAGAACCCGATGGTCACTCTGATAGAGCTCCAGAGTTCCTCTGTGGAGATGGGAGAACCTTCCAGAAGGACAACCATCTCTGCAGTACTCCACCAATCAGGCCTTTATGGTAGAGTGGCCAGACGGAAGCCACTCCTCAGTAAAAGGCACATGACAGCCCGCTTGGAGTTTGCCAAAAAGGCACCTAAAGACTCTCAGACCATGAGAAACAAGATTCTCTGGTCTGATGAAACCAAGATTGAACTCTTTGGCCTGAATGCCAAGCGTCACGTCTGGAGGAAACCTGGCACCATCCCTACGGTGAAGCAAGGTGGTGGCAGCATCATGCTGTTGGGATGTTATTCAGCGGATGGGACTGGCAGGGATGCAACCTGGTGATATAGCCTGTATTGCTCCAAACGTGCATCACTGGTTCACTGACAGCCAGTAGTGATCTAAACCCCCCCCCCAAAAAAAATAAAAAATAAAAAATTCTCAACGGATATATACGAATCACGTAGGTTACCTATTTTGGACTCAAAATGGCGAATTTCGCCGGAAGGTGACTACTTTGCATCCCTGACAGGGAGACTAGTCAGGATCGAGGCAAAGATGAACGGAGCAAAGTACAGAGAGATCCTTGATGAAAACCTGCTCCAGAGCGCTCAGGACCTCAGACTGGGGCGAAGGTTCACCTTCCAACAGGACAACGACCCTAAGCACACAGCCAAGACAACGCAGGAGTGGCTTCGGGACAAGTCTCTGAATGTCCTTGAGTGGCCCAGCCAGAGCCCGGACTTGAACCCGATCGAACATCTCTGGAGAGACCTGAAAATAGCTGTGCAGCAACGCTCCCCATCCAACCTGACAGAGCTTGAGAGGATCTGCAGAGAAGAATGGGAGAAACTCCCCAAATACAGATGTGCCAAGCTTGTAGCAAAGATGCAGCAAAAATAAAATAAAAGGACCATATGCATTTCAGGTAGAATAACAACCCAATGTTCATCTCCCAGGACAAATTAGCAAGTTGCTAAATGTCCATGAATGTTTAATGTGTATTTGACATGCCCCTAAACCAGGGGTGTCAAACGTACGGCCCGCGGGCCGGATCAGGCCCGCAAACGGGTTTAATCCGGCCCGCGAGATGATAAAAAAAAAAAAAAAGTAAAGTATAAAAACGCGCTGCAATTTTTCAATAAAATAAACTGCTGTTCCAATTGCGTCCACTGGATGGCGCAATAGCAATTGTGTTAAGCAAGCAAACTGTTTATACCGGGGCAGAGCAAGTAGGTCAAGCACGTGCAGCCAATGAGCTACTTTGTTTTGCCCACAATATTTATTACGGCTTCTACTTTTAACATTATGTGCTTTGGCACCCTCATTGCCCCAATATGTCTCTGTCAAAAAAGAGAAAAGTGGACGCAGAGTGCAGAGTGTTCCAAGAAAAATGGTCATCCTATTTAATCACGGAATTGAATGGGAAAGCTGTATGTTTGGTGTGTTCAGCGCATGTTGCAGTGCTGAAAGAATATAACCTTCGTCGCCACTATGTGAGTCTTCATGCCGACAAATATGACAACTTTCAAGGACAGCGGAGATGAGAGAAGGTGAATGAACTGTTGGCGGGTCTGAAGAAACAGCAGTCTGTGTTTACTCACAGCCGAGACATCAGTGACGCTGCAGTGAAAGCTAGCTACCTCATTGCTAATGAAATCGCAGTGGCTTCAAAACCATTTAGTGAGGGTGAATTTGTAAAAACATGCATGATGAAGGCAGCGGAGATTGTGTGCCCTGAAAAGCGGCAGGCTTTTGCAAATATCAGCCTGACAAGAAACACAGTTGCAGACAGGATTTCCGATCTTTCAGTGGATTTGGACAGCCAGTTGAAGCAAAAAGTAAAGTCATTTATTGCGTTTTCGGTTGCAATTGATGAAAGCACGGACATTACAGATGTTGCACAACTGGCCATTTTTTCATCCGCGGAGTTGATGACACATTGACCGTCACCGAGGAGTTCATGGAGTTGGTGCCGATGACAGATACAACGACAGCAGCTGATATTTTTACCGCACTCGTCGGCGCGCTAGACAGGGTCGGAGTGGACTGGTCCCGCGCTGTCAGCCTGGCTACAGATGGTGCGCCCTCAATGATCGGGAAAAAAGAAGGCGTTGTGACAAAGTTCAGAGAGAAAGTGCAATCTGCAAATGGAGGACGTGATTTTTTGACTTTTCACTTTTTGACTTTTGCACCAGGAGGCTTTGTGTTGCAAGTCATTAAAGATGGATAACGTCATGAAGGTGGTCATCCAAACTGTTAATTTCATCCGATCCAGAAGCCTGAATCACCGTCAGTTTGACAGCCTTCTCAGAGAGAAAGACCACATCTATGGCCTGCCATACCACACTGAGGTAAGATGGTTAAGCCGAGGTGCTGTGCTGAGGCGTTTCTTTGATTTACGAGAAGAAATTGAACAGTTCATGGAAGAAAAGGGCAAACCAGTGTTAGAATTTCATTCCGCAGAATGGATGCCGGACCTTGCATTTATGGTGGATGTTACAGAGCACCTGAATAACTTGAACAAACAGCTGCAAGGGCGCAACAAAGTTGTCACGCAGTATTATGACAGCATACGTTCTTTCAAGTTGAAGCTGTCATTGTGGGAGACGCAACTTGCCGGTGGTGATGCAGCTCACTTCCCCTGTCTGAAAAATGTGTGCGCGACCCAACATGTGGCAGACATGAAGCGGTTCAAAGATAAAATAACGGGACTGTTACGGGAGTTTGAGCAACGCTTTCAGATTTATGTTTATATGTTTTTATGTTGATGTGCTATTGTTTTTAATTGATTTTATTTTATTTGTATATTTAACCTATTCTTGACTCTGTGGTTCTTGCACTTGTTTGGGGAACAGGATTTCATTATTTTTATCTACATTTCTGCCTGAGAAATGACACCCTGATATAGTTCTGTGATCTGTGAAACAGTTCTGTTAATCACTGAGGCATTGTGTGTTTGTGTGTTCTTTTTCTTTAGAATTTTCAAATACACTTTGATGTGTTTTATGATTAATAGTGATGTTGTGCTTGTACTATTTTGGACACACTGTCCTCAGGCTCCAGCTTTATGTTGTATGTTGATCGTATTAAAACAAAGAAAACAATCTGAAGTTGTTGTTTTTAAGTTATATACACCATGATTTTTCCGGTCCGGCCCACTTGGGAATAGATTTTCCTCCATGTGGCCCCTGAGCTAAAATGAGTTTGACACCCCTGCCCTAAACTAATACAGTTGGTTCACAGTTTACATTTTTGTCATTTAGCAAAAGCGCTTATCCAGTATGCATCTTATAAATAGTTTTCACATACAACTTGATATGTCCGAACTCAGAATCAAATCGTATTCGCAAAAATAAAATGTTACTGTGGTAGAACGTTTATTTTGATTGGCGATTTTCTAATATATTAACCTGACTAGCCACAAGAATCGCATTATTGTGTGCACCTAACCGTGCTCAATGTGGCTAAGCATGAACGGTTGGGTCGCTAACTTCTAGCAAGACAACTAGTAACAAAACTAGTATGGCAACTCAACTAACCTAATGTCTAGCCCGCCCCCATTTTAGGAGAACTAGTGAGTTAACTACCTACATGGTTTGGTCATACCACGCTGAATACTGCTGTGGATAGGATCGGTAATACATGCTTGTCTATGGCGACATTTCTAGCTAGTTAACGTTAGCTAAATAAGTCACCTAACTAGTTAACGTTACCTAGCTACCAGCCAACCGCCAAATACAGTTGTGACTCATTGACTGCCTGTGTCCTTGAATGTATTTCGGTAGTGATAAAATCCTACTCAAGCAAAAAACCTGCACGGCAGAGTGATATCTAGGAGTGTTGAGATTCATACCATGTCCTCCAGTTCGCGACGGGCTCCGTCTTGGCCCTGGACGGGGCTGGCGCTGCCTTCTGGAGTTGTCCGTACCCCATTGCTTTTCCCGGGTGTGTCCTTGGGCTTGTTGCGGTTCCACAGGTAAACGGCTCCTACACCCAGCACTATGGGGGTTCCGACCAGGAGTGCCAGCTGCCAGCGGGGGAAACCGCTCCCGGAGTGCGGCTCGACAGGCTTTGACGCGGCCATCATCCACCATGTAATGGACAGAAGCGAGCAGAACACGGACCAGTTGTCACTAGTTGCCCCAGCCACAAAGTTATAATTGGCTATATATAATTACAATTATTTAAAAAAATAATTCCCTTTTTGGTCTTAATTTAATGTTAGGCATAAGGTCAACAGAGTGGTTAGGTTTAAAATCAGATTTTAAGAAGATAAATTGTAAAAATAGGCGGGTTTTGGCATTAATTGTGACTTTGTGGCTGTGGTAACTAGTGACGACCAACTCCTCCAGTACTCACTCCGTAATCGGCGAGGTAAAGCAGAAACAGCGGAATCTTGGGATACTGGCGGGAGCTGTGTAACTGCAACCGGGGCGGGGAACTCTGTACTTCCGGACTACATGGACGAGTACAAAATTACATGGAGTGCAATGCCCCCATCTACTGTATGTATTAAATAATGCAAGGCTTAAAACGTCGATTTCAGGAAACCTACTTTTGAGTGTTATCAAAGATATTGGGATTGTGTATTATAGATAGCATTTATTGACTATGACTATGTTTATAGATGAACAATTATGAGAGTTTTATAGTGCTTTGCCACTACATGATAATGCTTTTACACTATTTTCAAATAAACGTTGTATTACCAGTATGTTTATGTTTAACAAATAATGGACATTCTCTGTATTTGATGACCCAGATATGCTACCCCAGAGTGTGTGGCATGGCCTGGTTGCGATCTATTCTGGGTCACATTCCTGTGTGTAGCAGCCTGGTGCTGCCTGCTGCCTGCCTGTCTGGTTAGACTGGTCTGGGAGGGCAACCTGCCCAACCACTCGATCAGATCTCTGCCCTCAGGGGCCATCCAGGCAGGCGGTCCTCAAACACGACAGCACAGCAGCACTAGCCTGCCATCTATTTACGTCCCAAATGCCACCCTATCCCCTATATAGTGCACTACTTTTGACCAGGGTCTATAGAGTTCTGGCCAAAAGTAGTGCACTATATAGGGAATGGGGAGGCATTTGGGACGAGCGCTGTAATGCTCCCATTCCACCTTTCATAAATAAAAATCCACCTTACTGGCAATTTACCCTATTTTATTTTTTTATTTTTTTATTTTACCTTTATTTAACTAGGCAAGTCAGTTAAGAACAAATTCTTATTTACAATGACGGCCTGCCCCGGCCAAACCCGGAAGACACTGGGCCAATTGTGCGCCGCCCTATGGAACTCCCAATCACGGCCAATTGTGATGCAGCCTGGAATCGAACCAGGGTCTATACAAGCTGCACTCGACTAACCACGCTAGCCTCACCCTCATGTGGGCACTAACAAGCTAGAAAACAAGCTAGTTAGTGCTACATATCAACAGCCATGGTCAGTCAATCCAGTAGGGGTTGGAAGCTATGGTGAGCTTTGAATGGTCACTCACGTCGAGATATTGCAGAGGATTCGAGTAAAGTTCAGCTTTCTCCAACTTTCGTCCCGCCCTGTTCAGCTCCCTCGCCCATGCTTCCTCGCCCATGCCCGCTCGCCCATGCTCCCTCGCCCATGCTCCCTCGCCCATGCTCCCTCGCCCATGCTCCCTTCGCTCAAAGGTCCCCAGCCCACTCCGCTTCTCTCGCTTTCCTTCCATTGAAAGTGAATGAATCCGATGTTTCACAGCGCAATGCCGCCTCCTAGTGTAAATGGCACTTTAGACTGAAACATTTCAATAAAGGTGTTATATATGAGGAATTTTCCTTTTCTTCATGACAACCTAAGTCAGCAGTAACCATTTACAAAGTAATAAATACACAGAGATACACACTAGTACATGTACACAGTAATAGTAGTAGTTAGGGTTGGGATGATATATGTAGTAATAGTAGTTAGGATTGGGATGATATATGTAGTAATAGTAGTTAGGGTGGGGATGATTTATGTAGTAATAGTAGTTAGGGTGGGGATGATATATGTAGTAATAGTAGTTAGGGTGGGGATGATATATGTAGTAATAGTAGTTAGGGTTGGGATGATATATGTAGTAATAGTAGTTAGGGTGGGGCTGATATATGTAGTAATAGTAGTTAGGGTGGGGATGATATATGTAGTAATAGTAGTTAGGGTGGGGATGATATATGTAGTAATAGTAGTTAGGGTGGGGATGATATATGTAGTAATAGTAGTTAGGGTGGGGATGATATATGTAGTAATAGTAGTTAGGGTTGGGATGATATATGTAGTAATGGTAGTTAGGGTGGGGATGATATATGTAGTAATAGTAGTTAGGGTTGGGATGATATATGTAGTGATAGTAGTTAGGGTTGGGATGATATATGTAGTAATAGTAGTTAGGGTTGGGATGATATATGTAGTAATAGTAGTTAGGGTTGGGATGATATATGTAGTAATAGTAGTTAGGGTTGGGATGATATATGTAGTAATAGTAGTTAGGGTGGGGATGATATATGTAGTAATAGTAGTTAGGGTGGGGATGATATATGTAGTAATAGTAGTTAGGGTGGGGATGATATATGTAGTAATAGTAGTTAGGGTGGGGATGATAGATGTAGTAATAGTAGTTAGGGTTGGGATGATATATGTAGTAATAGTAGTTAGGGTTGGGATGATATATGTAGTAATAGTAGTTAGGGTTGGGCTGATATATGTAGTAATAGTAGTTAGGGTTGGGATGATATATGTAGTAATAGTAGTTAGGGTTGGGATGATATATGTAGTAATAGTAGTTAGGGTTGGGATGATATATGTAGTAATAGTAGTTAGGGTGGGGATGATATATGTAGTAATTGTAGTTAGGGTGGGGATGATATATGTAGTAATAGTAGTTAGGGTTGGGCTGATATATGTAGTAATAGTAGTTAGGGTTGGGTGATATATGTAGTAATAGTAGTTAGGGTTGGGATGATATATGTAGTAATAGTAGTTAGGGTTGGGCTGATATATGTAGTAATAGTAGTTAGGGTTGGGCTGATATATGTAGTAATAGTAGTTAGGGTGGGGATGATATATGTAGTAATAGTAGTTAGGGTTGGGATGATATATGTAGTAATAGTAGTTAGGGTTGGGATGATATATGTAGTAATAGTAGTTAGGGTGGGGATGATATATGTAGTAATAGTAGTTAGGGTTGGGATGATATATGTAGTAATAGTAGTTAGGGTTGGGATGATATATGTAGTAATAGTAGTTAGGGTTGGGTGATATATGTAGTAATAGTAGTTAGGGTTGGGATGATATATGTAGTAATAGTAGTTAGGGTTGGGCTGATATATGTAGTAATAGTAGTTAGGGTTGGGCTGATATATGTAGTAATAGTAGTTAGGGTGGGGATGATATATGTAGTAATAGTAGTTAGGGTTGGGATGATATATGTAGTAATAGTAGTTAGGGTTGGGATGATATATGTAGTAATAGTAGTTAGGGTGGGGATGATATATGTAGTAATAGTAGTTAGGGTGGGGCTGATATATGTAGTAATAGTAGTTAGGATTGGGATGATATATGTAGTAATAGTAGTTAGGGTTGGGATGATATATGTAGTAATAGTAGTTAGGGTGGGGATGATATATGTAGTAATAGTAGTTAGGGTTGGGATGATATATGTAGTAATAGTAGTTAGGGTAGGGATGATATATGTAGTAATAGTAGTTAGGGTTGGGATGATATATGTAGTAATAGTAGTTAGGGTGGGGATGATATATGTAGTAATAGTAGTTAGGGTTGGGATGATATATGTAGTAATAGTAGTTAGGGTTGGGATGATATATGTAGTAATAGTAGTTAGGGGTGGGATGATATATGTAGTAATAGTAGTTAGGGTTGGGATGATATATGTAGTAATAGTAGTTAGGATTTAGTCAATATAGACTATACCATGTCAATATAAACTATACCAACTCAATATAAACTATACCAACTCAATATAAACTATACCAAGTCAATATAAACTATACCAACTCAATATAAACTATACCTTAGTGAAGTGTCTTGACTTGACCTATTGGTAGTGAAGTGTCTTGACTTCAGCCAATGCTAGTGAAGTGTCTTGACTTGACCTATTGGTAGTGAAGTGTCTTGACTTGACCTATTGGTAGTGAAGTGTCTTGACTTGACCTATTGGTAGTGAAGTGTCTTGAGTTGAACTATTGGTAGTGAAGTGTCTTGACTTGACTTATTGGTAGTGAAGTGTCTTGAGTTGAACTATTGGTAGTGAAGTGTCTTGACTTGACCTATTGGTAGTGAAGTGTCTTGACTTGACCTATTGGTAGTGAAGTGTCTTGACTTGACCTATTGGTAGTGAAGTGTCTTGACTTGACCTATTGGTAGTGAAGTGTCTTGACTTGACCTATTGGTAGTGAAGTGTCTTGACTTGACCTATTGGTAGTGAAGTGTCTTGACTTGACCTATTGGTAGTGAAGTGTCTTGACTTGATCTATTGGTAGTGAAGTGTCTTGACTTGACCTATTGGTAGTGAAGTGTCTTGACTTGACCTATTGGTAGTGAAGTGTCTTGACTTGACCTATTGGTAGTGAAGTGTCTTGACTTGACCTATTGGTAGTGAAGTGTCTTGACTTGAGCTATTGGTAGTGAAGTGTCTTGACTTCAGCTAATGCTAGTGAAGTGTCTTGACTTGACCTATTGGTAGTGAAGTGTCTTGACTTGACCTATTGGTAGTGAAGAGTCTTGACTTGACCTATTGGTAGTGAAGTGTCTTGACTTGACCTATTGGTAGTGAAGTGTCTTGACTTGACCTATTGGTAGTGAAGTGTCTTGACTTGACCTATTGGTAGTGAAGTGTCTTGACTTGACTTATTGCTAGTGAAGTGTCTTGAGTTGACCTATTGGTAGTGAAGAGTCTTGACTTGACCTATTGGTAGTGAAGTGTCTTGACTTAACCTATTGGTAGTGAAGTGTCTTGACTTCAGCTATTGCTAGTGAAGTGTCTTGACTTCAGCTATTGCTAGTGAAGTGTCTTGACTTGACCTATTGGTAGTGAAGTGTCTTGACTTGACCTATTGGTAGTGAAGTGTCTTGAGTTGAACTATTGGTAGTGAAGTGTCTTGACTTGACTTATTGGTAGTGAAGTGTCTTGAGTTGAACTATTGGTAGTGAAGTGTCTTGACTTGACCTATTGGTAGTGAAGTGTCTTGACTTGACCTATTGGTAGTGAAGTGTCTTGACTTGACCTATTGGTAGTGAAGTGTCTTGACTTCAGCTATTGCTAGTGAAGTGTCTTGACTTGACTTATTGGTAGTGAAGTGTCTTGAGTTGAACTATTGGTAGTGAAGTGTCTTGACTTGACCTATTGGTAGTGAAGTGTCTTGACTTGACCTATTGGTAGTGAAGTTTCTTGACTTGACCTATTGGTAGTGAAGTGTCTTGACTTGACCTATTGGTAGTGAAGTGTCTTGACTTGACCTATTGGTAGTGAAGTGTCTTGACTTCAGCTATTGCTAGTGAAGTGTCTTGACTTCAGCTATTGCTAGTGAAGTGTCTTGACTTGACCTATTGGTAGTGAAGTGTCTTGAGTTGAACTATTGGTAGTGAAGTGTCTTGACTTGACTTATTGGTAGTGAAGTGTCTTGAGTTGAACTATTGGTAGTGAAGTGTCTTGACTTGACTTATTGGTAGTGAAGTGTCTTGACTTGACCTATTGGTAGTGAAGTGTCTTGACTTGACCTATTGGTAGTGAAGTGTCTTGACTTGACCTATTGGTAGTGAATTGTCTTGACTTTACCTATTGGTAGTGAAGTGTCTTGACTTGACCTATTGGTAGTGAAGTGTCTTGACTTCACCTATTGCTAGTGAAGTGTCTTGACTTCAGCTAATGCTAGTGAAGTGTCTTGACTTGACCTATTGGTAGTGAAGTGTCTTGACTTGACCTATTGGTAGTGAAGTGTCTTGACTTGACCTATTGGTAGTGAAGTGTCTTGACTTGACCTATTGGTAGTGAAGTGTCTTGACTTGACCTATTGGTAGTGAAGTGTCTTGACTTGACCTATTGGTAGTGAAGTGTCTTGACTTGACCTATTGGTAGTGAAGTGTCTTGACTTGACCTATTGGTAGTGAAGTGTCTTGACTTGACCTATTGGTAGTGAAGTGTCTTGACTTGACCTATTGGTAGTGAAGTGTCTTGACTTGACCTATTGGTAGTGAAGTGTCTTGACTTGACCTATTGGTAGTGAAGTGTCTTGACTTGACCTATTGGTAGTGAAGTGTCTTGACTTGACCTATTGGTAGTGAAGTGTCTTGACTTGACCTATTGGTAGTGAAGTGTCTTGACTTGACCTATTGGTAGTGAAGTGTCTTGAGTTGAACTATTGGTAGTGAAGTGTCTTGACTTGACTTATTGGTAGTGAAGTGTCTTGACTTGACCTATTGGTAGTGAAGTGTCTTGACTTGACCTATTGGTAGTGAAGTGTCTTGACTTGACCTATTGGTAGTGAATTGTCTTGACTTTACCTATTGGTAGTGAAGTGTCTTGACTTGACCTATTGGTAGTGAAGTGTCTTGACTTCACCTATTGCTAGTGAAGTGTCTTGACTTCAGCTAATGCTAGTGAAGTGTCTTGACTTGACCTATTGGTAGTGAAGTGTCTTGACTTGACCTATTGGTAGTGAAGTGTCTTGACTTGACCTATTGGTAGTGAAGTGTCTTGACTTGACCTATTGGTAGTGAAGTGTCTTGAGTTGAACTATTGGTAGTGAAGAGTCTTGACTTGACCTATTGGTAGTGAAGTGTCTTGACTTGACTTATTGGTAGTGAAGTGTCTTGACTTCACCTATTGCTAGTGAAGTGTCTTGACTTCAGCTAATGCTAGTGAAGTGTCTTGACTTGACCTATTGGTAGTGAAGTGTCTTGACTTGACCTATTGGTAGTGAAGTGTCTTGACTTGACCTATTGGTAGTGAAGTGTCTTGACTTGACCTATTGGTAGTGAAGTTTCTTGACTTGACCTATTGGTAGTGAAGTGTCTTGACTTGACCTATTGGTAGTGAAGTGTCTTGACTTGACCTATTGGTAGTGAAGTGTCTTGACTTGACTTATTGGTAGTGAAGTGTCTTGAGTTGAACTATTGGTAGTGAAGTGTCTTGTCTTGACTTATTGGTAGTGAAGTGTCTTGACTTGACCTATTAGTAGTGAAGTGTCTTGACTTGACCTATTGGTAGTGAAGTGTCTTGACTTGACCTATTGGTAGTGAAGTGTCTTGACTTGACCTATTGCTAGTGAAAAGTCTTGACTTGACCTATTGGTAGTGAAGAGTCTTGACTTGACCTATTGGTAGTGAAGTGTCTTGACTTGACCTATTGGTAGTTAAGTGTCTTGACTTGAGCTAATGCTAGTGAAGTGTCTTGACTTGACCTATTGGTAGTGAAGTGTCTTGACTTGACCTATTGGTAGTGAAGTGTCTTGACTTGACCTATTGGTAGTGAAGAGTCTTGACTTGACCTATTGGTAGTGAAGTGTCTTGACTTGACCTATTGGTAGTGAAGTGTCTTGACTTGACCTATTGGTAGTGAAGTGTCTTGACTTGACCTATTGGTAGTGAAGTGTCTTGACTTCAGCTATTGGTAGTGAAGTGTCTTGACTTGACCTATTGGTAGTGAAGTGTCTTGACTTGACCTATTGGTAGTGAAGTGTCTTGACTTGACCTATTGGTAGTGAAGTGTCTTGACTTGACCTATTGGTAGTGAAGTGTCTTGACTTGACCTATTGGTAGTGAAGTGTCTTGACTTCAGCTATTGGTAGTGAAGTGTCTTGACTTCAGCTATTGCTAGTGAAGTGTCTTGACTTGACCTATTGCTAGTGAAGTGTCTTGACTTCAGCTAATGCTAGTGAAGTGTCTTGACTTCAGCTATTGGTAGTGAAGTGTCTTGACTTCAGCTATTGCTAGCGAGATAGTTGCTGGTGAAGGAGGCTCAGGAGATTTGGAAAGAGGCTTCTCTACTTCAACTTTACTAAGTATCACAAGTCACAGAGAGCCTTAGTCCTCACCTGTCCCCTAGAAACATATAGAGATTATACATAGACGGCCCACTATGACCCGAACAGGGGTCTAAGACCGTGTGTGTGAATGCTTGTGGGTGCGCTCTCATGTGCGTTTCTCTCTGTCAAGTTGTTGATTTTAATGTGACCATAACTGTCCAATCTATTGCAACACTTGGACTATAAATCTTGATTTGACACGTATTCCCAGCAAACAAGGCCCCATATGGGTGGGCATGTTGGGGAAGCTACTCTGACAATATAGTTTACCAAACTACCAGTTACTTCACACTGGAAGAAGATAAGCTACACTAAAGCTACCCTTAAGAAACATACAGTTTACTTAACTAAAGTTCTTTTGAAAAAGTAGTTCAGTACATCCAAACTACTTTGTGAAAAATTATCATATGTAAATCTGAAATGTCATACACTTAAAATGGCAAAAACAGATCACTTAGGCGTCATATGTTGACAGAATGTGTAATTTAGCCTATTAAACACAAAAACGATGTTGCAAAAAAAGTAGAGTGTAGTTCCAGTAGTTAGCTACACCACTACATGGCAAAAAAAGTAATTAACTACTGAAAACACAACCTAGATTTGAATTTAGTTCAACTACCAACAAGCTACTGCAAAATATAGTTCAATTACTAGTTGAACTATATCTAGATCACACATTTACATTTTAGTCATTTAGCAGACGCTCTTATCCAGAGCGACTTACAGTTAGTGAGTGCATACATTTTCATACTGGCCCCCCGTGGGAAACGAACCCACAACCCTGGCGTTGCAAGCGCCATGCTCTACCAACTGAGCTACAGTTGGTAGGCCCCACTGTTGGTGGGCAAGGTTGGCAGGGGATAGCCCACAGCAATCCCACATCAGCCCAACACAGGCTATCCTACACCAGCCCAAAACAAGCTAGCCCTCAACCAGCCCACACCAGCCCAACAGAGACTAGCCCACACCAAGCCCAGCACACGCTAGCCACACCAAGCCCAGCACACGCTAGCCCACACCAAGCCCAGCACACGCTAGCCACACCAAGCCCAGCACACGCTAGCCCACACCAAGCCCAGCACACGCTAGCCCACACCAAGCCCAGCACACACTAGCCCACACCAAGCCCAGCACACGCTAGCCACACCAAGCCCAGCACACGCTAGCCCACACCAAGCCCAGCACACGCTAGCCCACACCAAGCCCAGCACACACTAGCCCACAGCAAGCCCAGCACACGCTAGCCCACACCAAGCCCAGCACAGGTTAGCCCACAGCAAGCCCACACCAAGCCCAGCACACGCTAGCCCACACCAAGCCCAGCACAGGTTAGCCCAGACCAATCCCACACCAAGCCCAGCAAAGGTTAGCCCATTCCAGCCCTGCACAGGCTAGCCCACACCAGCATAACACAGGCTAGCCTACACCAAGCTCATCACAGGCTAGCCCACACGAAGCCCAGCACAGGCTAGCCCACATCACCCTAACACAGGCTAGCCCACACCAAGCCCAGCACAGGCTAGCCCACACGAAGCCCAGCACAGGCTAGCCCACATCACCCTAACACAGGCTAGCCCACACGAAGCCCAGCACAGGCTAGCCCACACCAAGCCCTGCACAGGCTAGCCCACACCAAGCCCATCACAGGCTAGCCCACACCAAGCCCATCACAGGCTAGCCCACACCAAGCTCATCACAGGCTAGCCCACACCAAGCTCATCACAGGCTAGCCCACACGAAGCCCAGCACAGGCTAGCCCACACCAAGCCCTGCACAGGCTAGCCCACACCAAGCCCATCACAGGCTAGCCCACACCAAGCTCATCACAGGCTAGCCCACACCAAGCTCATCACAGGCTAGCCCACACGAAGCCCAGCACAGGCTAGCCCACACCAAGCCCATCACAGGCTAGCCCACACCAAGCTCATCACAGGCTAGCCCACACGAAGCCCAGCACAGGCTAGCCCACATCACCCTAACACAGTCTAGCCCACACCAGCCCAACACGGGCTAGCCCACACCAAGCCCAGCACAGGCTAGCCCACAACAAGCCCAGCACAGGTTAGCCCACACCAAGCCCAGCACAGGTTAGCCCACACCAAGCCCAGCACAGGCTAGCCCAAAACAAGCCCACACCAAGCCCAGCACACGCTAGCCCAAAACAAGCCCACACCAGCCCAACATGGGCTAGCCCACACCAGCCCAACCAACACGGCTAGTGCACCAAGCCCAGCTATGTCATAACGTAGAGGCGGGGGCTCATTAGAATGTTTGAGGGCGTGGTTTGCATTAACCCCAATTCATGATGTTAAATTACAAGATAAAAAATTGCTGACACCATTCTAACCAATGAGGGTTGGGGACTTTAAAGCCAATTATCTCAGAATCATATTTTTTTCAGATAGAATCTTAAAGCTCTAAGTTACAAGGTATTTCCATTACTGAGACTGTCGTTCCAGTTGAAGTGTTCTGTTGTGTGATGTCCACATAATTGTATCTTGTACAGTGCTAATGATGAAGTCTTTAAAAACTGCATGTGACATAAGAGAAAGTGAGATAAATATGTATATGATAGGTACTTTGTTGCCTTTCAGATACAATGCTGTTCATTTTGTGGAAATGACATGGAAATAACATAGATTTAACCAGTGGGGTGGGCTTATTTCAGGAGAAGTGAGGCCTGCCCTTGGGGCCACCTGCCTTGGGGCCAGTGTGGAGCTGACGAGGAAAGGTGCATCGGTCCAATGTGAGCAGCCTACATGGGTCCATTGCTTTAACCCCCATTGGGCCCACATCATGCCAATGTGGACATGTTTGCTGGGATTGGATCTGGCTTGAGTTATGGATGGGCTGTCAGAGCTCCGACCAGACAGAACAGATCTATAGACCAGAACCCCAGAACAGGTGGGCCAGGCCACCACCCACCACCCACCACCCTGTTCAATCAGATAACGCTGGGACTGGCAGACAGGCCAGCCTGATGAGCAAATGGAGCATGGAGGACACAGCTGGGAGGGGGGGACTTGTTGTTGAACTATATAAAGGGAGTTTGTCATATCGATATCCAAAAGCAGTGAGTCAAAAGCACTTACAGTGAGGGAGAAAAGTATTTGATCCCCTGCTGATTTTGTACGTTTGCCCACTGACAAAGAAATGATCAGTCTATAATTTTAAAGGTAGGTTTATTTGAACAGTGAGAGACAGAATAACAACAACAAAATCCAGAAAAACGCATGTCAAAAATGTTATAAATTAATTTGCATTTTAATGAGGGAAATAAGTATTTGACCCCCTCTCAATCAGAAAGATTTCTGGCTCCCAGGTGTCTTTTATACAGGTAACAAGCTGAGATTAGGAGCACACTCTTAAAGGGAGTGCTCCTAATCTCAGCTTGTTACCTGTATAAAAGACACCTGTCCACAGAAGCAATCAATCAATCAGATTCCAAACTCTCCACCATGGCCAAGACCAAATAGCTCTCCAAGGATGTCAGGGACAAGATTGTAGACCTACACAAGGCTGGAATGGGCTACAAGACCATCGCCAAGCAGCTTGGTGAGAAGGTGACAACAGTTGGTGTGATAATTCACAAATGGAAGAAACACAAAAGACTGTCAATCTCCCTCGCAATAAAATGCAAATGAATTACTTAAAAATCATACAATGTGATTTTCTGGATTTTTGTTTTAGATTCTGCCTCTCACAGTTGAAGTGTACCTATGATAAAAATTACAGACCTCTACATGCTTTGTAAGTAGTAAAACCTGCAAAATCGGCAGTGTATCAAATACTTGTTCTCCCCACTGTATGTATGTGTATATATATATACACTGCTCAAAAAAATAAAGGGAACACTTAAACAACACATCCTAGATCTGAATGAATGAAATAATCTTATTAAATACTTTTTTCTTTACATAGTTGAATGTGCTGACAACAAAATCACACAAAAAGTATCAATGGAAATCAAATGTATCAACCCATGGAGGTCTGGATTTGGAGTCACCCTCAAAATTAAAGTGGAAAACCACACTACAGGCTGATCCAACTTTGATGTAATGTCCTTAAAACAAGTCAAAATGATGCTCAGTAGTGTGTGTGGCCTCCACGTGCCTGTATGACCTCCCTACAACGCCTGGGCATGCTCCTGATGAGGTGGCGGATGGTCTCCTGAGGGATCTCCTCCCAGACCTGGACTAAAGCACCCGCCAACTCCTGGACAGTCTGTGGTGCAACGTGGCGTTGGTGGATGGAGCGAGACATGATGGCCCAGATGTGCTCAATTGGATTCAGGTCTGGGGAACGGGCGGGCCAGTCCATAGCATCAATGCCTTCCTCTTGCAGGAACTGCTGACACACTCCAGCCACATGAGGTCTAGCATTGTCTTGCATTAGGAGGAACCCAGGGCCAACCGCACCAGCATATGGTCTCACAAGGGGTCTGAGGATCTCATCTCGGTACCTAATGGCAGTCAGGCTACCTCTGGCGAGCACATGGAGGGCTGTGCGGCCCCCCCAAAGAAATGCCACCCCACACCATGACTGACCCACCGCCAAACCGGTCATGTTGGAAGATGCTGCAGGCAGCAGAACGTTCTCCACGGCGTCTCCAGACTCTGTCAAGTCTGTCACATGTGCTCAGTGTGAACCTGCTTTCATCTGTGAAGAGCACAGGGCGCCAGTGGCGAATTTGCCAATCTTGGTGTTCTCTGGCAAATGCCAAACGTCCTGCACGGTGTTGGGCTGTAAGCACAACCCCCACCTGTGGATGTCGGGCCCTCATACCACCCTCATGGAGTCTGTTTCTGACCGTTTGAGCAGACACATGCACATTTTTGGCCTGCTGAAGGTCATTTTGCAGGGCTCTGGCAGTGCTCCTCCTGCTCCTCCTTGCACAAAGGCGGAGGTAGCGGTCCTGCTGCTGGGTTATTGCCCTCCTACGGCCTCCTCCACGTCTCCTGATGTACTGGCCTGTCTCCTGGTAGCGCCTCCATGCTCTGGACACTACGCTGACAGACACAGCAAACCTTCTTGCCACAGCTCGCATTGATGTGCCATCCTGGATGAGCTGCACTACCTGAGCCACTTGTGTGGGTTGTAGACTCCGTCTCATGCTACCACTAGAGTGAAAGCACCGCCAGCATTCAAAAGTGACCAAAACATCAGCCAGGAAGCATAGGAACTGAGAAGTGGTCTGTGGTCACCACCTGCAAAACCAGTCCTTTATTGGGGGTGTCTTGCTAATTGCCTATAATTTCCACCTGTTGTCTATTCCATTTGCACAACAGCATGTGAAATGTATTGTCAATCAGTGTTGCTTCCTAAGTGGACAGTTTGATTTCACAGAAGTGTGATTGACTTGGAGTTACATTGTGTTGTTTAAGTGTTCCCTTTATTTTTTTGAGCAGTGTATATATATATATATATATGCGAGACAAAAACAGAAAAAATTACATATTGGAAGTGATGCAGACAATTACAGTTACAATCTATCTACAATATTAAAGCTGATCACCCCCTAAAAAAACATTTAAAAAAAACACAGCTGATATAACCTAGAGGATTTAGGGAGAAGGGGAGGGGTCCACTAACACAGCTGATATAACCTAGAGGATTTAGGGAGAAGGGGAGGGGTCCACTAACACAGCTGATATAACCTAGAGGATTTAGGAAGAAGGGGAGGGGTCCACCAACACAGCTGATATAACCTAGAGGATTTAGGGAGAAGGGGAGGGGTCCACTAACACAGCTGATATAACCTAGAGGATTTAGGGAGAAGGGGAGGGGTTCACTAACACAGCTGATATAACCTAGAGGATTTAGGGAGAAGGGGAGGGGTCCTCTAACACAGCTGATATAACCTAGAGGATTTAGGGAGAAGGGGAGGGGTTCACTAACACAGCTGATATAACCTAGAGGATTTAGGGAGAAGGGGAGGGGTCCACTAACACAGCTGATATAACCTAGAGGATTTAGGGAGAAGGGGAGGGGTCCACTAACACAGCTGATATAACCTAGAGGATTTAGGGAGAAGGGGAGGGGTCCACTAACACAGCTGATATAACCTAGAGGATTTAGGGAGAAGAGGAGGGGTCCACTAACACAGCTGATATAACCTAGAGGATTTAGGGAGAAGGGGAGGGGTTCACTAACACAGCTGATATAACCTAGAGGATTTAGGGAGAAGGGGAGGGGTCCTCTAACACAGCTGATATAACCTAGAGGATTTATAGAGAAGGGGAGGGGTCCTCTAACACAGCTGATATAACCTAGAGGATTTAGGGAGAAGGGGAGGGGTCCACTAACACAGCTGATATAACCTAGAGGATTTAGGGAGAAGGGGAGGGGTCCACTAACACAGCTGATATAACCTAGAGGATTTAGGGAGAAGGGGAGGGGTTCACTAACACAGCTGATATAACCTAGAGGATTTAGGGAGAAGGGGAGGGGTTCACTAACACAGCTGATATAACCTAGAGGATTTAGGGAGAAGGGGAGGGGTCCACCAACACAGCTGATATAACCTAGAGGATTTAGGGAGAAGGGGAGGGGTCCACTAACACAGCTGATATAGGATTTAGGGAGAAGGGGAGGGGTCCTCTAACACAGCTGATATAACCTAGAGGATTTAGGGAGAAGGGGAGGGGTCCACTAACACAGCTGATATAACCTAGAGGATTTAGGGAGAAGGGGAGGGGTCCACTAACACAGCTGATATAACCTAGAGGATTTAGGAAGAAGGGGAGGGGTCCACCAACACAGCTGATATAACCTAGAGGATTTAGGGAGAAGGGGAGGGGTCCACTAACACAGCTGATATAACCTAGAGGATTTAGGGAGAAGGGGAGGGGTTCACTAACACAGCTGATATAACCTAGAGGATTTAGGGAGAAGGGGAGGGGTCCTCTAACACAGCTGATATAACCTAGAGGATTTAGGGAGAAGGGGAGGGGTTCACTAACACAGCTGATATAACCTAGAGGATTTAGGGAGAAGGGGAGGGGTCCACTAACACAGCTGATATAACCTAGAGGATTTAGGGAGAAGGGGAGGGGTCCACTAACACAGCTGATATAACCTAGAGGATTTAGGGAGAAGGGGAGGGGTCCACTAACACAGCTGATATAACCTAGAGGATTTAGGGAGAAGGGGAGGGGTCCACTAACACAGCTGATATAACCTAGAGGATTTAGGGAGAAGGGGAGGGGTTCACTAACACAGCTGATATAACCTAGAGGATTTAGGGAGAAGGGGAGGGGTCCTCTAACACAGCTGATATAACCTAGAGGATTTATAGAGAAGGGGAGGGGTCCTCTAACACAGCTGATATAACCTAGAGGATTTAGGGAGAAGGGGAGGGGTCCACTAACACAGCTGATATAACCTAGAGGATTTAGGGAGAAGGGGAGGGGTCCACTAACACAGCTGATATAACCTAGAGGATTTAGGGAGAAGGGGAGGGGTTCACTAACACAGCTGATATAACCTAGAGGATTTAGGGAGAAGGGGAGGGGTTCACTAACACAGCTGATATAACCTAGAGGATTTAGGGAGAAGGGGAGGGGTCCACCAACACAGCTGATATAACCTAGAGGATTTAGGGAGAAGGGGAGGGGTCCACTAACACAGCTGATATAGGATTTAGGGAGAAGGGGAGGGGTCCTCTAACACAGCTGATATAACCTAGAGGATTTAGGGAGAAGGGGAGGGGTCCACTAACACAGCTGATATAACCTAGAGGATTTAGGGAGAAGGGGAGGGGTCCACTAACACAGCTGATATAACCTAGAGGATTTAGGGAGAAGGGGAGGGGTCCACTAACACAGCTGATATAACCTAGAGGATTTAGGGAGAAGGGGAGGGGTCCACTAACACAGCTGATATAACCTAGAGGATTTAGGGAGAAGGGGGGGGGTCCACCAACACAGCTGATATAACCTAGAGGATTTAGGGAGAAGGGGAGGGGTCCACTAACACAGCTGATATAACCTAGAGGATTTAGGGAGAAGGGGAGGGGTCCTCTAACACAGCTGATATAACCTAGAGGATTAAGGGAGAAGGGGAGGGGTCCTCTAACACAGCTGATATAACCTAGAGGATTTAGGGAGAAGGGGGGGAGTTCACTAACACAGCTGATATAACCTAGAGGATTTAGGGAGAAGGGGAGGGGTCCACTAACACAGCTGATATAACCTAGAGGATTTAGGGAGAAGGGGAGGGGTCCACTAACACAGCTGATATAACCTAGAGGATTTAGGGAGAAGGGGAGGGGTCCTCTAACACAGCTGATATAACCTAGAGGATTTAGGGAGAAGGGGAGGGGTCCTCTAACACAGCTGATATAACCTAGAGGATTTAGGGAGAAGGGGGGGAGTTCACTAACATAGCTGATATAACCTAGAGGATTTAGGGAGAAGGGGAGGGGTCCACTAACACAGCTGATATAACCTAGAGGATTTAGGGAGAAGGGGAGGGGTCCACTAACACAGCTGATATAACCTAGAGGATTTAGGGAGAAGGGGAGGGGTCCACTAACACAGCTGATATAACCTAGAGGATTTAGGGAGAAGGGGAGGGGTCCTCTAACACAGCTGATATAACCTAGAGGATTTAGGGAGAAGGGGAGGGGTCCACTAACACAGCTGATATAACCTAGAGGATTTAGGGAGAAGGGGAGGGGTCCACTAACACAGCTGATATAACCTAGAGGATTTAGGGAGAAGGGGAGGGGTCCACTAACACAGCTGATATAACCTAGAGGATTTATAGAGAAGGGGAGGGGTCCACTAACACAGCTGGTAGAGGATTTAGGGAGAAGGGGAGGGGTCCACTAACACAGCTGATATAACCTAGAGGATTTAGGGAGAAGGGGAGGGGTCCACTAACACAGATGATATAACCTAGAGGATTTAGGGAGAAGGGGAGGGGTCCACTAACACAGCTGATATAACCTAGAGGATTTAGGGAGAAGGGGAGGGGTCCACTAACACAGCTGATATAACCTAGAGGATTTAGGGAGAAGGGGAGGGGTTCACTAACACAGCTGATATAACCTAGAGGATTTAGGGAGAAGGGGAGGGGTCCTCTAACACAGCTGATATAACCTAGAGGATTTATAGAGAAGGGGAGGGGTCCTCTAACACAGCTGATATAACCTAGAGGATTTAGGGAGAAGGGGAGGGGTCCACTAACACAGCTGATATAACCTAGAGGATTTAGGGAGAAGGGGAGGGGTCCACTAACACAGCTGATATAACCTAGAGGATTTAGGGAGAAGGGGAGGGGTTCACTAACACAGCTGATATAACCTAGAGGATTTAGGGAGAAGGGGAGGGGTTCACTAACACAGCTGATATAACCTAGAGGATTTAGGGAGAAGGGGAGGGGTCCACCAACACAGCTGATATAACCTAGAGGATTTAGGGAGAAGGGGAGGGGTCCACTAACACAGCTGATATAGGATTTAGGGAGAAGGGGAGGGGTCCTCTAACACAGCTGATATAACCTAGAGGATTTAGGGAGAAGGGGAGGGGTCCACTAACACAGCTGATATAACCTAGAGGATTTAGGGAGAAGGGGAGGGGTCCACTAACACAGCTGATATAACCTAGAGGATTTAGGGAGAAGGGGAGGGGTCCACTAACACAGCTGATATAACCTAGAGGATTTAGGGAGAAGGGGAGGGGTCCACTAACACAGCTGATATAACCTAGAGGATTTAGGGAGAAGGGGGGGGTCCACCAACACAGCTGATATAACCTAGAGGATTTAGGGAGAAGGGGAGGGGTCCACTAACACAGCTGATATAACCTAGAGGATTTAGGGAGAAGGGGAGGGGTCCTCTAACACAGCTGATATAACCTAGAGGATTAAGGGAGAAGGGGAGGGGTCCTCTAACACAGCTGATATAACCTAGAGGATTTAGGGAGAAGGGGGGGAGTTCACTAACACAGCTGATATAACCTAGAGGATTTAGGGAGAAGGGGAGGGGTCCACTAACACAGCTGATATAACCTAGAGGATTTAGGGAGAAGGGGAGGGGTCCACTAACACAGCTGATATAACCTAGAGGATTTAGGGAGAAGGGGAGGGGTCCTCTAACACAGCTGATATAACCTAGAGGATTTAGGGAGAAGGGGAGGGGTTCACTAACACAGCTGATATAACCTAGAGGATTTAGGGAGAAGGGGAGGGGTCCACTAACACAGCTGATATAACCTAGAGGATTTAGGGAGAAGGGGAGGGGTCCACTAACACAGCTGATATAACCTAGAGGATTTAGGGAGAAGGGGAGGGGTCCTCTAACACAGCTGATATAACCTAGAGGATTTAGGGAGAAGGGGAGGGGTTCACTAACACAGCTGATATAACCTAGAGGATTTAGGGAGAAGGGGAGGGGTCCACTAACACAGCTGATATAACCTAGAGGATTTAGGGAGAAGGGGAGGGGTCCACTAACACAGCTGATATAACCTAGAGGATTTAGGGAGAAGGGGAGGGGTCCACTAACACAGCTGATATAACCTAGAGGATTTAGGGAGAAGGGGAGGGGTCCACTAACACAGCTGATATAACCTAGAGGATTTAGGGAGAAGGGGAGGGGTTCACTAACACAGCTGATATAACCTAGAGGATTTAGGGAGAAGGGGAGGGGTCCTCTAACACAGCTGATATAACCTAGAGGATTTATAGAGAAGGGGAGGGGTCCTCTAACACAGCTGATATAACCTAGAGGATTTAGGGAGAAGGGGAGGGGTCCACTAACACAGCTGATATAACCTAGAGGATTTAGGGAGAAGGGGAGGGGTCCACTAACACAGCTGATATAACCTAGAGGATTTAGGGAGAAGGGGAGGGGTTCACTAACACAGCTGATATAACCTAGAGGATTTAGGGAGAAGGGGAGGGGTTCATTAACACAGCTGATATAACCTAGAGGATTTAGGGAGAAGGGGAGGGGTCCACCAACACAGCTGATATAACCTAGAGGATTTAGGGAGAAGGGGAGGGGTCCACTAACACAGCTGATATAGGATTTAGGGAGAAGGGGAGGGGTCCTCTAACACAGCTGATATAACCTAGAGGATTTAGGGAGAAGGGGAGGGGTCCACTAACACAGCTGATATAACCTAGAGGATTTAGGGAGAAGGGGAGGGGTCCACTAACACAGCTGATATAACCTAGAGGATTTAGGGAGAAGGGGAGGGGTCCACTAACACAGCTGATATAACCTAGAGGATTTAGGGAGAAGGGGAGGGGTCCACTAACACAGCTGATATAACCTAGAGGATTTAGGGAGAAGGGGGGGGGGTCCACCAACACAGCTGATATAACCTAGAGGATTTAGGGAGAAGGGGAGGGGTCCACTAACACAGCTGATATAACCTAGAGGATTTAGGGAGAAGGGGAGGGGTCCTCTAACACAGCTGATATAACCTAGAGGATTAAGGGAGAAGGGGAGGGGTCCTCTAACACAGCTGATATAACCTAGAGGATTTAGGGAGAAGGGGGGGAGTTCACTAACACAGCTGATATAACCTAGAGGATTTAGGGAGAAGGGGAGGGGTCCACTAACACAGCTGATATAACCTAGAGGATTTAGGGAGAAGGGGAGGGGTCCACTAACACAGCTGATATAACCTAGAGGATTTAGGGAGAAGGGGAGGGGTCCTCTAACACAGCTGATATAACCTAGAGGATTTAGGGAGAAGGGGAGGGGTCCTCTAACACAGCTGATATAACCTAGAGGATTTAGGGAGAAGGGGGGGAGTTCACTAACATAGCTGATATAACCTAGAGGATTTAGGGAGAAGGGGAGGGGTCCACTAACACAGCTGATATAACCTAGAGGATTTAGGGAGAAGGGGAGGGGTCCACTAACACAGCTGATATAACCTAGAGGATTTAGGGAGAAGGGGAGGGGTCCACTAACACAGCTGATATAACCTAGAGGATTTAGGGAGAAGGGGAGGGGTCCTCTAACACAGCTGATATAACCTAGAGGATTTAGGGAGAAGGGGAGGGGTCCACTAACACAGCTGATATAACCTAGAGGATTTAGGGAGAAGGGGAGGGGTCCACTAACACAGCTGATATAACCTAGAGGATTTAGGGAGAAGGGGAGGGGTCCACTAACACAGCTGATATAACCTAGAGGATTTATAGAGAAGGGGAGGGGTCCACTAACACAGCTGGTAGAGGATTTAGGGAGAAGGGGAGGGGTCCACTAACACAGCTGATATAACCTAGAGGATTTAGGGAGAAGGGGAGGGGTCCACTAACACAGATGATATAACCTAGAGGATTTAGGGAGAAGGGGAGGGGTCCACTAACACAGCTGATATAACCTAGAGGATTTAGGGAGAAGGGGAGGGGTCCACTAACACAGCTGATATAACCTAGAGGATTTAGGGAGAAGGGGAGGGGTTCACTAACACAGCTGATATAACCTAGAGGATTTAGGGAGAAGGGGAGGGGTCCTCTAACACAGCTGATATAACCTAGAGGATTTATAGAGAAGGGGAGGGGTCCTCTAACACAGCTGATATAACCTAGAGGATTTAGGGAGAAGGGGAGGGGTCCACTAACACAGCTGATATAACCTAGAGGATTTAGGGAGAAGGGGAGGGGTCCACTAACACAGCTGATATAACCTAGAGGATTTAGGGAGAAGGGGAGGGGTTCACTAACACAGCTGATATAACCTAGAGGATTTAGGGAGAAGGGGAGGGGTTCACTAACACAGCTGATATAACCTAGAGGATTTAGGGAGAAGGGGAGGGGTCCACCAACACAGCTGATATAACCTAGAGGATTTAGGGAGAAGGGGAGGGGTCCACTAACACAGCTGATATAGGATTTAGGGAGAAGGGGAGGGGTCCTCTAACACAGCTGATATAACCTAGAGGATTTAGGGAGAAGGGGAGGGGTCCACTAACACAGCTGATATAACCTAGAGGATTTAGGGAGAAGGGGAGGGGTCCACTAACACAGCTGATATAACCTAGAGGATTTAGGGAGAAGGGGAGGGGTCCACTAACACAGCTGATATAACCTAGAGGATTTAGGGAGAAGGGGAGGGGTCCACTAACACAGCTGATATAACCTAGAGGATTTAGGGAGAAGGGGGGGGTCCACCAACACAGCTGATATAACCTAGAGGATTTAGGGAGAAGGGGAGGGGTCCACTAACACAGCTGATATAACCTAGAGGATTTAGGGAGAAGGGGAGGGGTCCTCTAACACAGCTGATATAACCTAGAGGATTAAGGGAGAAGGGGAGGGGTCCTCTAACACAGCTGATATAACCTAGAGGATTTAGGGAGAAGGGGGGGAGTTCACTAACACAGCTGATATAACCTAGAGGATTTAGGGAGAAGGGGAGGGGTCCACTAACACAGCTGATATAACCTAGAGGATTTAGGGAGAAGGGGAGGGGTCCACTAACACAGCTGATATAACCTAGAGGATTTAGGGAGAAGGGGAGGGGTCCTCTAACACAGCTGATATAACCTAGAGGATTTAGGGAGAAGGGGAGGGGTCCTCTAACACAGCTGATATAACCTAGAGGATTTAGGGAGAAGGGGGGGAGTTCACTAACATAGCTGATTGTCACGGTTTCGGCCGAGGCTGCTCCTCTTCCTTGTTCGGGCGGACTTCGGCGGTCGTCGTCTCCGGAGTACTAGCTGCCACCGTTCGATGTTTCTTGTTCTTTTGGTTTTGTCTGTTCATAACACCTGTCCCTTATTTGTGTCTTGATTGTTCCCCTTATTTAGTTTGTGTGTTTGGGTCAGGTGTTATGCGTTATTGTTTTATGTCAGCCTGTGTCAGCTGTATCAGTCTCTCGTGGTTTTTCGAGAGTTTGCACTGCGTGCGCTTCTTTCTTGTTTTCCGCACAGTGTTTCAGTGCGTATTGGTGCGCCACCCGGTTGGGGAGGCTATTTTGTCCATTTTTGGATTTACTAAAGTGTTTAACGTCATCCTGGTTCCTGCGTTTGATTCCACACACTCACACCACTCTGACACTGATATAACCTAGAGGATTTAGGGAGAAGGGGAGGGGTCCACTAACACAGCTGATATAACCTAGAGGATTTAGGGAGAAGGGGAGGGGTCCACTAACACAGCTGATATAACCTAGAGGATTTAGGGAGAAGGGGAGGGGTCCACTAACACAGCTGATATAACCTAGAGGATTTAGGGAGAAGGGGAGGGGTCCTCTAACACAGCTGATATAACCTAGAGGATTTAGGGAGAAGGGGAGGGGTCCACTAACACAGCTGATATAACCTAGAGGATTTAGGGAGAAGGGGAGGGGTCCACTAACACAGCTGATATAACCTAGAGGATTTAGGGAGAAGGGGAGGGGTCCACTAACACAGCTGATATAACCTAGAGGATTTATAGAGAAGGGGAGGGGTCCACTAACACAGCTGGTAGAGGATTTAGGGAGAAGGGGAGGGGTCCACTAACACAGCTGATATAACCTAGAGGATTTAGGGAGAAGGGGAGGGGTCCACTAACACAGATGATATAACCTAGAGGATTTAGGGAGAAGGGGAGGGGTCCACTAACACAGCTGATATAACCTAGAGGATTTAGGGAGAAGGGGAGGGGTCCACTAACACAGCTGATATAACCTAGAGGATTTAGGGAGAAGGGGAGGGGTCCACTAACACAGCTGATATAACCTAGAGGAATTAGGGAGAAGGGGAGGGGTCCACTAACACAGCTGATATAACCTAGAGGATTTAGGGAGAAGGGGAGGGGTCCTCTAACACAGCTGATATAACCTAGAGGATTTAGGGAGAAGGGGGGGAGTTCACTAACACAGCTGATATAACCTAGAGGATTTAGGGAGAAGGGGAGGGGTCCACTAACACAGCTGATATAACCTAGAGGATTTAGGGAGAAGGGGAGGGGTCCTCTAACACAGCTGATATAACCTAGAGGATTTAGGGAGAAGGGGAGGGGTCCACTAACACAGCTGATATAACCTAGAGGATTTAGGGAGAAGGGGAGGGGTTCACTAACACAGCTGATATAACCTAGAGGATTTAGGGAGAAGTGAGGGGTTCACTAACACAGCTGATATAACCTAGAGGATTTAGGGAGAAGGGGAGGGGTCCACCAACACAGCTGATATACCCTAGAGGATTTAGGGAGAAGGGGAGGGGTCCACTAACACAGCTGATATAGGATTTAGGGAGAAGGGGAGGGGTCCTCTAACACAGCTGATATAACCTAGAGGATTTAGGGAGAAGGGGAGGGGTCCACTAACACAGCTGATATAACCTAGAGGATTTAGGGAGAAGGGGAGGGGTCCACTAACACAGCTGATATAACCTAGAGGATTTAGGGAGAAGGGGAGGGGTCCACTAACACAGCTGATATAACCTAGAGGATTTAGGGAGAAGGGGGGGGGTCCACCAACACAGCTGATATAACCTAGAGGATTTAGGGAGAAGGGGAGGGGTCCACTAACACAGCTGATATAACCTAGAGGATTTAGGGAGAAGGGGAGGGGTCCTCTAACACAGCTGATATAACCTAGAGGATTAAGGGAGAAGGGGAGGGGTCCTCTAACACAGCTGATATAACCTAGAGGATTTAGGGAGAAGGGGGGGAGTTCACTAACACAGCTGATATAACCTAGAGGATTTAGGGAGAAGGGGAGGGGTCCTCTAACACAGCTGATATAACCTAGAGGATTTAGGGAGAAGGGGAGGGGTCCTCTAACACAGCTGATATAACCTAGAGGATTTAGGGAGAAGGGGAGGGGTCCTCTAACACAGCTGATATAACCTAGAGGATTTAGGGAGAAGGGGAGGGGTCCTCTAACACAGCTGATATAACCTAGAGGATTTAGGGAGAAGGGGGGGAGTTCACTAACATAGCTGATATAACCTAGAGGATTTAGGGAGAAGGGGAGGGGTCCACTAACACAGCTGATATAACCTAGAGGATTTAGGGAGAAGGGGAGGGGTCCACTAACACAGCTGATATAACCTAGAGGATTTAGGGAGAAGGGGAGGGGTCCACTAACACAGCTGATATAACCTAGAGGATTTAGGGAGAAGGGGAGGGGTCCTCTAACACAGCTGATATAACCTAGAGGATTTAGGGAGAAGGGGAGGGGTCCACTAACACAGCTGATATAACCTAGAGGATTTAGGGAGAAGGGGAGGGGTCCACTAACACAGCTGATATAACCTAGAGGATTTAGGGAGAAGGGGAGGGGTCCACTAACACAGCTGATATAACCTAGAGGATTTATAGAGAAGGGGAGGGGTCCACTAACACAGCTGGTAGAGGATTTAGGGAGAAGGGGAGGGGTCCACTAACACAGCTGATATAACCTAGAGGATTTAGGGAGAAGGGGAGGGGTCCACTAACACAGATGATATAACCTAGAGGATTTAGGGAGAAGGGGAGGGGTCCACTAACACAGCTGATATAACCTAGAGGATTTAGGGAGAAGGGGAGGGGTCCACTAACACAGCTGATATAACCTAGAGGATTTAGGGAGAAGGGGGGGGGTCCACTAACACAGCTGATATAACCTAGAGGAATTAGGGAGAAGGGGAGGGGTCCACTAACACAGCTGATATAACCTAGAGGATTTAGGGAGAAGGGGAGGGGTCCTCTAACACAGCTGATATAACCTAGAGGATTTAGGGAGAAGGGGGGGAGTTCACTAACACAGCTGATATAACCTAGAGGATTTAGGGAGAAGGGGAGGGGTCCACTAACACAGCTGATATAACCTAGAGGATTTAGGGAGAAGGGGAGGGGTCCTCTAACACAGCTGATATAACCTAGAGGATTAAGGGAGAAGGGGAGGGGTCCTCTAACACAGCTGATATAACCTAGAGGATTTAGGGAGAAGGGGGGGAGTTCACTAACACAGCTGATATAACCTAGAGGATTTAGGGAGAAGGGGAGGGGTCCACTAACACAGCTGATATAACCTAGAGGATTTAGGGAGAAGGGGAGGGGTCCTCTAACACAGCTGATATAACCTAGAGGATTTAGGGAGAAGGGGAGGGGTCCTCTAACACAGCTGATATAACCTAGAGGATTTAGGGAGAAGGGGAGGGGTCCTCTAACACAGCTGATATAACCTAGAGGATTTAGGGAGAAGGGGGGGAGTTCACTAACATAGCTGATATAACCTAGAGGATTTAGGGAGAAGGGGAGGGGTCCACTAACACAGCTGATATAACCTAGAGGATTTAGGGAGAAGGGGAGGGGTCCACTAACACAGCTGATATAACCTAGAGGATTTAGGGAGAAGGGGAGGGGTCCACTAACACAGCTGATATAACCTAGAGGATTTAGGGAGAAGGGGAGGGGTCCTCTAACACAGCTGATATAACCTAGAGGATTTAGGGAGAAGGGGAGGGGTCCACTAACACAGCTGATATAACCTAGAGGATTTAGGGAGAAGGGGAGGGGTCCACTAACACAGCTGATATAACCTAGAGGATTTAGGGAGAAGGGGAGGGGTCCACTAACACAGCTGATATAACCTAGAGGATTTATAGAGAAGGGGAGGGGTCCACTAACACAGCTGGTAGAGGATTTAGGGAGAAGGGGAGGGGTCCACTAACACAGCTGATATAACCTAGAGGATTTAGGGAGAAGGGGAGGGGTCCACTAACACAGCTGATATAACCTAGAGGATTTAGGGAGAAGGGGAGGGGTTCACTAACACAGCTGATATAACCTAGAGGATTTAGGGAGAAGGGGAGGGGTCCACTAACACAGCTGATATAACCTAGAGGATTTATAGAGAAGGGGAGGGGTCCACTAACACAGCTGGTAGAGGATTTAGGGAGAAGGGGAGGGGTCCACTAACACAGCTGATATAACCTAGAGGATTTAGGGAGAAGGGGAGGGGTCCACTAACACAGATGATATAACCTAGAGGATTTAGGGAGAAGGGGAGGGGTCCACTAACACAGCTGATATAACCTAGAGGATTTAGGGAGAAGGGGAGGGGTCCACTAACACAGCTGATATAACCTAGAGGATTTAGGGAGAAGGGGAGGGGTCCACTAACACAGCTGATATAACCTAGAGGAATTAGGGAGAAGGGGAGGGGTCCACTAACACAGCTGATATAACCTAGAGGATTTAGGGAGAAGGGGAGGGGTCCTCTAACACAGCTGATATAACCTAGAGGATTTAGGGAGAAGGGGGGGAGTTCACTAACACAGCTGATATAACCTAGAGGATTTAGGGAGAAGGGGAGGGGTCCACTAACACAGCTGATATAACCTAGAGGATTTAGGGAGAAGGGGAGGGGTCCTCTAACACAGCTGATATAACCTAGAGGATTTAGGGAGAAGGGGAGGGGTCCACTAACACAGCTGATATAACCTAGAGGATTTAGGGAGAAGGGGAGGGGTCCACTAACACAGCTGATATAACCTAGAGGATTTAGGGAGAAGGGGAGGGGTCCACTAACACAGCTGATATAACCTAGAGGATTTAGGGAGAAGGGGAGGGGTCCTCTAACACAGCTGATATAACCTAGAGGATTTAGGGAGAAGGGGAGGGGTCCTCTAACACAGCTGATATAACCTAGAGGATTTAGGGAGAAGGGGGGGAGTTCACTAACACAGCTGATATAACCTAGAGGATTTAGGGAGAAGGGGAGGGGTCCACTAACACAGCTGATATAACCTAGAGGATTTAGGGAGAAGGGGAGGGGTCCACTAACACAGCTGATATAACCTAGAGGATTTAGGGAGAAGGGGAGGGGTCCTCTAACACAGCTGATATAACCTAGAGGATTTAGGGAGAAGGGGAGGGGTCCTCTAACACAGCTGATATAACCTAGAGGATTTAGGGAGAAGGGGGGGAGTTCACTAACACAGCTGATATAACCTAGAGGATTTAGGGAGAAGGGGAGGGGTCCACTAACACAGCTGATATAACCTAGAGGATTTAGGGAGAAGGGGAGGGGTCCACTAACACAGCTGATATAACCTAGAGGATTTATAGAGAAGGGGAGGGGTCCACTAACACAGCTGGTAGAGGATTTAGGGAGAAAGGGAGGGGTCCACTAACACAGCTGATATAACCTAGAGGATTTAGGGAGAAGGGGAGGGGTCCTCTAACACAGCTGATATAACCTAGAGGATTTAGGGAGAAGGGGAGGGGTCCACTAACACAGCTGATATAACCTAGAGGATTTAGGGAGAAGGGGAGGGGTCCTCTAACACAGCTGATATAACCTAGAGGATTTAGGGAGAAGGGGAGGGGTCCTCTAACACAGCTGATATAACCTAGAGGATTTAGGGAGAAGGGGGGGAGTTCACTAACACAGCTGATATAACCTAGAGGATTTAGGGAGAAGGGGAGGGGTCCACTAACACAGCTGATATAACCTAGAGGATTTAGGGAGAAGGGGAGGGGTCCACTAACACAGCTGATATAACCTAGAGGATTTAGGGAGAAGGGGAGGGGTCCTCTAACACAGCTGATATAACCTAGAGGATTTAGGGAGAAGGGGAGGGGTCCACTAACACAGCTGATATAACCTAGAGGAATTAGGGAGAAGGGGAGGGGTCCACTAACACAGCTGATATAACCTAGAGGATTTAGGGAGAAGGGGAGGGGTCCTCTAACACAGCTGATATAACCTAGAGGATTTAGGGAGAAGGGGGGGAGTTCACTAACACAGCTGATATAACCTAGAGGATTTAGGGAGAAGGGGAGGGGTCCACTAACACAGCTGATATAACCTAGAGGATTTAGGGAGAAGGGGAGGGGTCCTCTAACACAGCTGATATAACCTAGAGGATTTAGGGAGAAGGGGAGGGGTCCACTAACACAGCTGATATAACCTAGAGGATTTAGGGAGAAGGGGAGGGGTCCACTAACACAGCTGATATAACCTAGAGGATTTAGGGAGAAGGGGAGGGGTCCACTAACACAGCTGATATAACCTAGAGGATTTAGGGAGAAGGGGAGGGGTCCTCTAACACAGCTGATATAACCTAGAGGATTTAGGGAGAAGGGGAGGGGTCCTCTAACACAGCTGATATAACCTAGAGGATTTAGGGAGAAGGGGGGGAGTTCACTAACACAGCTGATATAACCTAGAGGATTTAGGGAGAAGGGGAGGGGTCCACTAACACAGCTGATATAACCTAGAGGATTTAGGGAGAAGGGGAGGGGTCCACTAACACAGCTGATATAACCTAGAGGATTTAGGGAGAAGGGGAGGGGTCCTCTAACACAGCTGATATAACCTAGAGGATTTAGGGAGAAGGGGAGGGGTCCTCTAACACAGCTGATATAACCTAGAGGATTTAGGGAGAAGGGGGGGAGTTCACTAACACAGCTGATATAACCTAGAGGATTTAGGGAGAAGGGGAGGGGTCCACTAACACAGCTGATATAACCTAGAGGATTTAGGGAGAAGGGGAGGGGTCCACTAACACAGCTGATATAACCTAGAGGATTTATAGAGAAGGGGAGGGGTCCACTAACACAGCTGGTAGAGGATTTAGGGAGAAAGGGAGG